>NW_024543088.1:17200000-17320000 GCF_018167655.1 Microtus oregoni
AACTGGAACATCTGAGTGCTTTGAGGAGCTTTGTATTCTTTTTCATGTATATGTTAGTTTTTGGAAGAAGTCATGGGCAGCCAAAATTCCAAGACATACCAGGCCTTCTAAGGGCATTCTACACAGTAGTTTTAGAAAGACCAGCTGAGGAGTGAATTTGAGATCCCCCATTGTCCAGGGGATTCACCTAAACGGGTTCTGAGGCTGAAGACCCATCCCAGGCTAAGATGGAACATGGAGCCTGGTTTTTCTGTGAACATTAAAGCCAAGAAGGCAAGAGGCAGTTAGCATCAGTGAAAGTGGTACCCAAGTTATTTCACATTTATGATATAAAAAGTTATTTTCGGGGCTGGGAATATAACTCACTAGTGTAGCACTTGCTTAGCTGTAGATTCAGTTCCCAGTAACTTATTTAAAAAGATTCTTAATCATTCACCCTTGTGGGAACCAACGCTATAATAGATAATTTTTAAATACAACTAATACTTTCTTTTATCTCATGAGCAATAAAATATCTGTCAGCTTTTACCTGGAAAGAACCTAGCTGTCAAAATAGGTATCTATAATCAGGATTTAAGTAAATTAACATTGCTGTTATTTCTTGATGAGTATTAAACATTTCGGGACAGAAGTCAGTCATCTTAGATTTTAATGTAATGAGGAGATAATGAGTGTTTTGATGTAACCTCTTACTTCCTTGGGCTCTCTGGACAACTCAGCAAAACCCTGTGTTCTTTCTAATGGAGGAACAGGCCTGGAAAAGAAGCAGCATATTCTCTTCCATGCTGTGGATGTGGAAAAAAAATATGTATATTTGTGTCTATATGTGGGTGTGCTCACTGTGTCCATGGAAGCCAGAAGACAGCATCAGATTCCCCATAAATTTGATAGACTGGATGAGCAGAAAGCATCCAGGATCTCCCCGTGTCTTAGGTTTCTATTGCCATGATAAAACACTGACCAAGAGCAATTTGGTGATGAAAGGGTTTATTTCATTTTACAGCCTGCAATCCATCATTGAGGGATCTCAGTGCAGGAACTGGAGGCAGGGGCTGATGCAGAGGTTGTGAAGCAACCCTGTTTACTGGCTTGTTCCTCATTCCTTGCTCAGCCTGCTTTCTTCTATCACCTGGGACCACATTGTAGCACCACCCCCAATGCGCTGGATCCTCCCACATTAGTCATCAATCAAGAAAACTCACCGCAGCCTTGCCACAGACCAGTCTTTCTCATTTGAGGTTCCCTCTTTCAAAATGACTCTAGCTTGTGTCCAGTTGACATAAATCTAGCTGGTACAAGTTGTCTCTTCTAACTCCAGCACTGGCATTATAGACACATACTGCCACACTGGGCCTTTTACATGGTGCTAGGGATCTAACTTCAAGTCCTCATGCGTGTATAGCAAGAAATTTAACCACTAAGCCATCTCCCTATCCTCACTAAAGATATTCTTGTATCAGATATGATTGCAATGTGTATATAAAAGAGCCATAAATAAAATGCTCCCCAGTTTTATAAATTTGACCTCAGTCCAATAAAATCTGTGCCACAGTAAAAGATAGTATTTATAGATACGCATGTCCTATTACATTATCTGTTCATCATTCTCCATTCGCCCTTTAAATATACTTGTGATGGCCTGAAGAAAGCATATAGTTTCTTTACTCTGCAACTGTACTTCTCAGTAAGTGATGACATTACGAATGTGTCAGTTTGATAATAATGAAGTTACCTCCCTGAAGCTTAAAAAGATTCAAGTGGGTCAGAGAATCATTGAGAAAATGTTTTTAGAAAGACAATACCAATTTGTCAGGCCACTGTCCGAGGTGTCTTCTCTGTGGCCAGAGCCATAACTGACTCCAGGGAACTGGCACTGTTGCTATTGCTTCTGTCTCTAGAACCACTCAGTGTGGGCCACAAGTTGAAATCACAAACTGAATGCATAATTCATCTACCACTGGACTTTGCTCTGCTAGGTTTGTCAGAGAAGCAGCAGGGTCTATGCTTCTGCTTGATGGTCTCTAAGTCACCAGGGAATGCTGTGGGATAACCTTTCCTATGCTGTGAATGTGTGTTGTTCTCATTGGTTGATGGATAAAGTTGCTTTGGCCTATGACAAGGTAGGATAGAACTAGGTGGGAAATCTAAGCAGAGATACAGCAAAAGAAGAGCAGAGTCTAGGAGACCCCAGATAGCCACCAAGGAAACAAGGCATGTAGAAAATGACACCATGGCCATGTGGCAAAACATAGGTAAGTGATATGAGTTAATTTAAATTTAAAAGTTAGCTAGTAATAAGCCTGAGCCATCAGCCAAATGTTTTAATTAATATTCAGCCTCTGAGTGGTTCTTTTAAAAGCAGGTGTGGGGCTGGGTAGTACGAAAAGCCTCCGGTTACAAGGGAACTCCAAGTAGCAGTGTTGTTGTTCAGCTTCTGTAGTGTTGGAAGTCCCATAGAAAGTGACAGAACTCTTTCATATCTGCCAAGGATTGCTGGAAAGAGAAGTAAACGTTTTGAAAAAAGTAGAGGAGATCAGCAAATCTCCACAAGCCTAAAATTTCATTCATTAAATATTATCAATGGGATGTCTTTTGTTTAGAGTTCTACTTTATTAAAGAATTCAAAATCTTAAAGTCTCTATGTATTCCTTAGTAGTAGTAAAGCTGAATTTTTGTTCTGTGATTTAAACTAAGACTTTAAAGGAAATTTAATTAAATCCAAGAAGTAGTTGTGCATTCTAAATATTTTCCAGATGTTGTAACCATTAATAACAAAGCTAATCAGTTTTTATTGTGCTGTATGCTACTTGGTGTTCTAATACATGGTTTGTTTTTAATACTTAAATGTGTTTTTTTTAAGATTAGTTGTAAATTTATTTCTGCTTTTTTTGAAGCAAAATTTAATTTAACAGTTTTACTTGTTGGGACATATTTAAAGAATGCAACCATTGAAATATATGTGTACTAACAGTGGAATTGTTTTTTTTTTAAAAAAAAAAAAAAGTAGACCCAGTAAAATGGTTCAGAATAGTATTTGCCATTCAAACTGAACAACCCCAAGACTGCTGACTTGAGTTTGGCTCCATGTACCATGTTGAGTTGAGAATTTACTCCATAAAGTTGAGGTTTGTCTTCCACAGTGCCCTGTACAACACATGCATCACACACACACACACACACACACACACACACACACACACGTGCGTGCATACACACACAAATAATAATTAGTTAAGTTTAAAAGAAGAATGAAAGGTAATAGGACCAAGGGTCACTAGTTCTTGAAACTTGTTAAGTAAAAGTACAAAGGAATGTCACATGTGGTTGAAGGCTACTGTTGGGCATTTACCCTCTCTTAGCTACTTTCTATTGTCATGACAAAGCACCATGAGCGTGGTAGTTTATTAAACAGTGACATTTAATTGGGGGCTTGCTTACAGTTTCAGAGAGTGACTCATGGCCATCACCATGGGAAACACGGCAGTAGGCAAGCAGACATGGTGCTAGAGCAGTAGCTTACATCCTGATCCTAAGGTAGATGGCAGAGAAAGAAATAACTAGAATGGCAGGAGCTGCTTTTTTGTTCATTTTTGTTTTTCCAAGATAAGGTTTTTCTGTGTAGCCCCAGCTGTCCTGGAACTCACTCTGTAGACCAGAGTGGTCTAGATTGTGTAGAGATCTGCCTGCCTCTGCCACTCAAGTGCATACACCACCACCACCTGGTTTAGCATGATCTTATGAAACCTCAAAGCCCACCCCCAGTGGCAAATCTCCAACAAGGCCACATGCCTTAACAAACAGTTTGACCAACTGGGTTCCAAGCATTCAAACATTTTATAGAGTGTATGTGGGACATTTCCATTCAAACCACCACCCCCTCTAATGAAGTGAGAATAAGCCTCGGGAGAGGATAAACCAAACGAAGCCTGACAACTTGGCTACCCCTAAGTCCACAAGCCCTGAGTGTGACACTTTTGCCCAACTCAGTTCGTCTAAGAACCACGGAGACAAGTCAGTAATGAGCAGAAATGTAATCCAGTAAGCTGGGTAGAAAACAGAGCCAGTACTTAAGGAGATGGTACTAACTGTACCAGAGATCTATTCTAAGCTTCATTCCTGGCGTGGACCCAACAGGAGCAGTCTCCATTCTTAGCCATAATTTCTTTCAAGAGACATGGTAGGTTAGCAACAGTGACTTACTAGGGTAAAAATTGGCACATGCTTTCTTCGTGTAAGGTCATCAGCAAATTCAAAGTGAGGTAGTCCCCTTGTGTTCTGTGGGGCCTGCTATGAACCGTGGCTCTGTTGTGTTTGTTTTTATTCAAGAAACGTCATGTGAGCTAGATGTGATTCAGCGCTTAAGATCACTGACTAATCTAAAGGACTAGAATTCAATTGCTAGACCCCACATAGTGGCTCACTACCATCTTTAACTCCATCTCCAGGGTCCCCAAAAACCCTCTTCTGACCTCCACAGTCCAGCAAACTGGTGGATAGATGTGAAGGCAAAACACCTATAAAGATCAAAAACCTATTTTTAACATCATTAATAAAAGGCAGTACTTCAGCCAAGGCTAAAAAAGTTTTAAATTGTTCTAGCATATGGAAAATTTTCACTAAAGTACAGTTTGTGGTATTCTTCCCTTGTAGCTCCTCCTACTATCTTTATCACTGTTCCTTAATAAATCTACTCAAGTAAATAAATAAAGCCATTTGGTGGAAAACTTGTGCAAATACTAAATATTTTTTCAAATTTGGAAACTTATAAAGGTCTTAGAATGGATCCTTTAGTCATTCATAAAGACTGTAGCATTTGCAGTCTCGTAAACTTAATCTAAAATTTTTAATTCTAATCAGCCTTTGCAACCATCACCTTACACATAGACTACTGTATTGGTTTATAAAGGTCTAAAAATCTTAACTACACATACACAATGATAGGATGCTTCTCTTTGTAAACTGAATGTAGGCTGTGAGTGTTGGCATACATCTTTAATCCCAGAATTCTGGAGGCAGAGGCAGGCAGAGCCTCTGTAAATTCGGGCCATTTTGGTGTACATAGGAAGTTCCAGGCCGGCCAAGGCTGCATGGTAAGACCTATCTCAGTATTTTAGAAGAGCTTTATTTCTTGGAGGGATAACTCAGTGGTTGAGTATTGGGATTTTTTTTTATCATTTTTAAAGTTTATCTAGGGGATAAATATTAATGATAAAACCTGAGATAACTGCAAATGACTTTGAACACTACCATAGTCCTCTCCCCTCCCCCTAAATGCCCTGCCTCTTCTTCCTGGGACCTCTCTTTCCCTTCTCCCACTTCCACCATGGAACTCCATTATCCTTTCCTACCAGCTGAATGTGAACCCTACCTCTCAAAATAAGGCCTGACTCCATTGGATGTCAAACCACAGGAATCCTTGTTGCTCTTGTAGAGCACCCAGGCCTAAGTTCCAGTATCCATGTATGGTTCACAACCATCCCTAACTCCAGTTCCAGGGACTCTGATACCTTTTGACCTCTGCAGCCACCAGGCACATACATGGAACACATACATACATAGTATATTTTTACCAAATTCAGCCTGTAGCCCATACCTACTTACTTTCATAGAAAATACTAACATTTGAATGATTTATAGGTACAAGATTCTGTTTCTGTTCTATATTATTCTGTTCCATAGTTCTACAACTGTGAACTTTATATTCTAAAAAAAAAGTGGAGACCCCTTTATTCATAAAATATTTTCTGTGTATATTGCACAACAAAAAGCATTTTTATTGGGAAACTTGGAATTATATGAGATCTAATATGTATGATATTGTTCTATTAGAAATCTATTCCTTCGTATACCAGGGCAGTTAAAGTTGTCTGTGTACCATTATGACCTTATACAATGGCATGTCCTTTCCAGTCAATAATGGTTGTGTGTGTGTCGTCCTCCCCCCCATATGTTCTGTCCAACTATATAAACTTCCTTTGAGGTTAGTGACATGTAGATGCTTTTAGTTACAGTATTTAGATTCTAAGCACTGTGTTAACGAAGGTTTGGAGTGTGGTGTTCTGTTTATGGACCCTGTCGACACCATCCACAGTCTGTCCTGGCTAACAGCTGGGACAGAAAGTTGGTTGACTAGTGTTTCATAGAAATGATTGTACCTCACAATTATGCTTAGATACACCGCCATTAAGCTGGTCCTGTGAGAATACCCAGTGAGGAAAAGCCACGAGGATCACAGGTTAAATGTCACACCCAGCAAGGAGGTTTGGATCAGACCCCTAAATAGGATAAACCCAAATGGAAGATGAAGACAGCTCTCTCTCTTTAGAGTGTCAGTGCCGTACCACTATCATACAGGGGTTTTCAGGGAGAGAATGTTCCCAGGATAATGGGGATGGCCATGTTACCTTTTGTTTTTTAAGTACTTTTGGGGCATTTTAAAACTTATGTAGGTTATGTTGTAGGGTTAAGTGTATAGAGTAAAGAACAAGAGGTAAGGCATACTCTCGAGTTTTTTTTCCAGTGGAGCAGCGATATGAGATTGTTTGTTGAAGGCGTAAGTCACAAACAATGCCACACCAATTTGGGGTTATGATTATTAGGGTGGTATTTATTTAAAGGGGAAAAAACTTACAGATCACTGTCCCAGGCAACAGCCCTCTTCGCAACCAGGAAAGGAGTCTAGTCGCCGGCGGAGCAGGAAGTGAAGAGAGAGAGGAGAGGGAAGTGGCCGCTTTTTTAAAGGGAGAGAAACCATGCCCCAATGGGCTGGTACCTCAGCGGTGATAGGCTGGAGGAGTGGGAGGACCTCCCGCAACAGTTTGTATTTATGTGAATTTGGAAAAACTATTTTTTGGCCCTACTTTTGCTGTCTGCTCAATGTACAAGATGTATGCTAATGAGACAATCCCCAGAAAGCACTCGAAGATGGTCTGGCCAGGGTAGATGTTGGATTCTAATAGAACATTTACTGTTCCTCTGTGAAGTAACACTGTCATATGAGTAATATATGAAGGGAGCCACAGTTATCTGGAAATGAGCAGTTAGGAGCGTTTAAGAAGCCTTTTAGCTGGGGCCTAAGTGGAAGGCGTAGCAGCTCTGAGAAACTCCAGAAGGCACTCATCCCAGGCATAGAGCCTGGCAACTATGGATATAAACATCTATGTTGTGTTCAAGGAGCGTATTCTGGCTTATGTCCAGGGACATGGTAGTTCTAGGAAGCTGGGGCAGAGGGACATGCAGTGAAGGCAGGACAGGAATGTATGCTTTTGTTCTGTATTTCATGAGACACCTTCAAGGTTTTCAGTATGCAACAGGTGGCATCCGATTTGTGTGTTGACGTGATTGTTCTGGATACTGTAGACCAAATGAAATGGACAAGTGCAGACTGGGACCAGAAAACAGGCCAGACCTTCCAGACTTGTCAGGCCGATGACCTGGATTAGGATGCTACTGGGGAAGTAGAAGGAACTAGAGCCAGCCATTCAATGTCCATTTTAGGCATACATTTGCATAGTTCTTATGTAGTCGTAGGAGAGGGAGATATAAAGATGGCTTTAAGTACTACATTGAATGGTGGGAGCCAAAATTGTAGTTAAAGGACTTATTTGTAAGAAGGAAATGTCCAAGAGACCTTGAGTGGCAGATACCAGACTGGCTATGACCTTGCAGAGCAAGTCAGGCTATGAAGGCCAGGCATTGTGTCCAGGAAAGATGTTATCTCTCTGGGCACCATATGATAAGTACCATCAAGGTCTTAGAAGCAGAAACCAATAGAAGACACTTATTAAAGTTAGTTTTAAATGAAAGGGATTTCCTCTTTAGATCATGGAGACCATATTCCTCTTCATGGTAGCGGTGTCTGTTGTAGCATGGGGAAGTAGAAGTACCCTAAATATCTGGATAGGGAATTGTTGAGTTGATTATGGTGTTCACAGTTATATAGAATTCGTCTCCATGAGTATAATAAGAAACCCATGCTAAGACTTTCATTTCGCAAATATTTATTGTGTGCCTAACATGTGTCAAGCTCTATTTCTGAGAGAAGGAAGACAACTATAAATAAGATATTTTTTAAAAGATAAAATATGTACTGCTGAAATTTACCTTATTTTGAGGACGATTTGCAGCAGACAGATAGGTTTTTTAAAGGGGAATAATGAAAATGAGGGCTATTTTTTTACTTGAAAATCAAGCACACAGTCGCACTGAAGAAAAAGAATGAAATAATAAACAAGATGAACAAGTAAGTCATGCAAGTGTATGGGAAGATCGTGGTAGGAGAGAACAGGTTTGGGAGGCTGAAGGGTGGAGCTGTGGTTAGTCAATTTATAGAATGCAAGGATGCCAGTGTATAGAATGGGTACCATTGAGATTTGGTCATGAAGACCGAAGCAGTATGGAAAGACCTTTGGATTTTATTCTTTATGTCTTAAACAGCTATTAGAACTTTTGGAACATAGGAGAAAGTAGTTATAAATGCAAATAGAGGAGGAAAATGCTCTAATTCCTTTATGAGGACAAACTGATAAATAAAGAGTTGGTACAAGCAATTAGAAAATGAAATAATCTGTGAATGACTAGAGGCAGAGGAAAGGAAGAGTATGGAAGACCTTTAGGGCTCGGCTAACAAGGTGGTGCTGGTCTACGAAATGGCATAATGAATTCGGGAGAAAATAAATTGGAAAGCACTGAGAAGATAAACTTCATTTTAGTTGTTTAGCATATTGAATTTGAGCAGTGAGTTCCAAATGGAAAAGGCAGAAGTAAACATCACATTATTTAATTAGAATTAGAGATAGTCTACAACTCGTGACTTTCAAAACAGACTGATAGTTGTGGTGTGAATAGACAGAAGTGAATGTGTGTTGGTGTGTGAAAGACTGCATGTGCACACTTTGCCAGGCTCTGCCTACTCAAAGGTTGCAGGGCAATGGTGAACTACAGCTGGCAAACAAATATTCACTTCCCAGTACTGGGTGAAAGCAGGGCTCCTTCACAAAGCGTCTGCTTCTGTGTTTGGATAAGATAAAATATTGAGGCTTGAGCATGGAATGTTGACAACAAGAAAAGGAAAGAATGGTGCATAAGCTACATTTTCTGGGTAAGTGTTTTCCCACTAACGCCCAGAGCTGCTGGTCAGCAGCTGTCTTAGAAGCGGCAACCCTGTGCTGAAGCCGGAAGCAACTCAAAGAATGACTCTGCCTTGCACCCCCTCCACATAAAAAAAAAAAAGTGCAGAAGAAAGAAACTGAGGCAAGAGAATGTGTGGTCGGGAATCTAGTCTCAACCCACACTCCAGAAAAATGCCTCGAGACTCACCGTCCATTATATTCCAGGGTTAGAAGTGTGCAATAGCGCTGATAGAAGACTGTGCCCTAACTATGAATTTTTAATGTCATATATCATAAAATTCATTTATATTTTATTTTGTATTTAATTTTTTTAAATCTGTATTTTCCTGGCTTAGTAAAATGTCTCAGAATGGTATGTTAAGATAATTTTAAAACATTATGGTCTGCTGATGACCAAATATGACATCTGTTCTAACTATCATGTGACGTTGGCTTCCCCTCACTATTAGGCACTTCTTTTTTTTTTATTATTTATTTATTTTTTATTTTTTAATTTATTTATTTATTAATGATTTCTGCCTCCTCCCCGCAACCGCTTCCCATTTCCCTCCCCCGATCAAGTCCCCCTCCCTCATCTGCTCGAAGAGCAATCAGGGTTCCCTGACCTGTGGGAAGCCCAAGGACCGCCCACCTCTATCCAGGTCTCCTAAGGTGAGCATCCAAACTGCCTAGGCTCCCACAAAGCCAGTATGTGCAGTAGGACCAAGAACCCCACTGCGATTGTTCTTGAGTTCTCAGTATTCCTCATTGTCCGCTATGTTCAGCTAGTCCGGATTTATCCCATGCTTTTTTAGACCTAGGCCAGCTGGCCTTGGTGAGTTCCCGATAGAACATCCCCATTGTCTCAGTGTGTGGGTGCACCCCTCGTGGTACTGAGTTCCTTGCTTGTGCTCCGTCTCCTTCTGCTCCTGATTTGGACCATGAGATTTCTGTCCGGTGCTCCAAAGTGGATCCAGCAATACCACTCTTGGGAATATACCCAAGAGAGGCCCTATCATACAACAAAAGTATATGCTCAACTATGTTCATGGCAACATTGTTTGTAATAACCAGAACCTGGAAACAACCTAGATGCCCTTCAACAGAAGAATGGATGAAGAAAGTATGGAATATATACATATTAGAGTATTACTCAGCAGTAAAAAACAAAGACTTCTTGAATTTTGCATACAAATGGATGGAAATAGAAAACACTATCCTGAGTGAGGTAAGCCAGACCCAAAAAGAGGAACATGGGATGTACTCACTCATATTTGGTTTCTAGCCATAAATAAAGGACATTGAGCTTATAATTCATGTTCCTAGAGAAGCTAAATAAGAAGGTGAATCCAAAGACAAACACACAGGCATCCTCATGAATATTAACCTTCATCAGGCGATGAAAGGAGACAGAGACAGAGACCCACTATTAGGCACTTCTGCAGTGACATGATAGATAATGCCCATTGCACTCACTGGATCCATATAACTCAGCCACAAGAAAAGTAATAGTGAGATAGATCGTCATGTGCCTGAGAAAAATGTTAGCGTTATGGCAGTGAAACACAGATAGTGATTTGGAGCTCTGACTCATTACAGAGAAGAGAGACATATTGACAAGATGCTCTGTGGTGCTCTAGAAGCTGTGAACACGGGTGAAAGGGCTGTCTCTCAGTGCCGGTTTCCCCAGGACCATAGGAAGTTCTCATGGATATGGGACAGACGTAAACTCACTTGGAGATGAAGAGGCTTCAGGAAGAACTTCTCCGCAATAAATCAGGGGAGAAGCGAGTTCTGTACTTTATTTAGAAGTTTTTACTAAATTGTAAAGGGTTTAAATGTTTAAATCCTTACAGAAGTGATTAAAAGATGTAAACAGGGGTTAGTGAAGTCCATAATCTCGTGAAGGCTGGCAGGAAGGAAGGTCAGCCACAGAGCTTCCGGGTAGGAGGCTTGGCCAGTCTATTTGTGTGAAGAACAAGAAGATGTAGGGTAGGCCATGGCAAAATGGGCCTGATGGTGTCCAGTGCCAGCATGAGGTCAGATGAGCGTACCCTGTTGTAATAGGAGCAGCGGGGCTGCGTCCCCAGCACCCCGGCCGCCTGGCTAGCTTATGCCCCGAAATAACAACACACATATTGTATTCTTTTAAACACTGCTTGGCCCATTAACTCTAGCCCATACAGGCTAATTCTCATATCCCAATCAACCCATCTCTAATAAAATGTGTAGCATCAGTCTTACCAGGAAAGATTCAGCATGTCTGACCTGGCAGCTGGCTTCATTGTGTCTGCCCGGGAGCGGGGCATGGCGTCTCTGCTCCAGAGAGCAGAGCTGTCGAGTCTGAGCTCACTTCCTCTTCCTCCCAGCATTCTGTTCTGTTTACTCCACCCACCTATGTTCTAACCAATAAAATGGACCAAGGCAGTTTCTTTATTAGCCAAAGACCTTCCTCCATCAGTACCCCACTGGGTAGGAAGTTGGGAGGCCTGTTGAGCAGCACCTAAGAGCAACCCTCTGGGAGAAAGAGGGTTGCCTTCTAGCCGTGACTGTTTAGCCCCTGGGCTAGTTTCCTAGGACAGGAAACTGAATATGGTTTAGTTTTGAAAATTGAAAATAATTTATTTAAAGTACATTAAAACAATTTAACATGTTTCAGTAATTTTGTTCCTAGAACACTTGTTCGTAGAATTGTATAATAACTTACATGGTTTTCATTAATATTATGGGGAGGGCTTGTGTGTGTATTTTACCAAAAGCTGCTTTTCATCTGATAGAGTCAGAGCAGGTAGAGTGTGTATGTGTACTTCACAGCTGAGATCATTAATAAGCCATTACATTAGACAAGACTGGCTTCTGGGGCACTGAAGAGTGGGAAACCCTGACTCAGAAGCAGACTGTCTAAGCACGAGTCAGCCGTGTGCTCCCTGTTGTGCAGTAGGCTGGTTGCAGCAATGCACTCACACACTTCCCATGGTGCATTGCATTCAGACCCTCCTTTGGCTCCTACAGAACACTGAAAGTTGCTCCAGTGTTCTATTATTCTTTTTGTTGATGTGATAAAACATTCTGATGGAGAGCAATGTGTGTTGTGGGGGGGATTGCCTTATAACACCATTGTTTCATGCCCAGTTTATTCCCATGTGACTTGACACGTCTATAGAACTACTCAGAATTACACTAGCGTTATTGAGTTATTTTAGTTCACAATAGTTAGACAATATTGAGAGAAGTCATAGCAAGAATTCAGGCCAGGACTTGAAGCTGAGATCATGCAGGAATATTGCTGGCTGGCTTACTCTCGGGCTCATGCTTAACTGGCCTTCTTATATAGCCCAGTACCACTTGCCCAAGGATGATGCCACCAACAGTGGGCTGGGCTCTTATATATCAATTAACAGTCAAGATAAACCCAATAAACATTCCCCTTTACATGTACTGAAGAGACATTGCTCCACTGCAAACAAGCGGGGGGCGGGGGTAAAGCTTCATTCATTCTCTTTCAGATGTTGGCTAAAAATGTGTGTGATAACTCTTCTTGGCCACTGTCCCATTTGGTGGCCGGGGGGGAAAACATAATAAACTGTATATTCCCTGTGATATTTTAAAAGTGCATGTCCCATGGTTGATCTATGTCTTACTCTTTACTCTATTGTCCCATGTGATTTTAATGAATGATAAAGTAGGTAGAGATAGCCACTCATTTGGAGTAGCCTGGGGAATAAGTGAAAGAAATACAACCATTGCTGATATATTTCGAGTAATAAGCTGTACTAGAGCAGATCCTTCCATCCCTCTTTTTTTTTTTCTAAAACAGAAAGAAGCCATTTTGAATACAAAGGAAAGCAAGAATTGTGTACACTGTAGCAGTAAAAAAACCATGAGAGACATGTAGCAAGCTCAACACCAGCCTGGACTACGTGAGACTCAGATTTTAAAATGGTCAAAATTTTGAACAAACATTTCTCCAAAGAAGATGCAGAAATAGCCAGTAAGCACACAGTGATCACCAGTAGCCATGAAGAAATATAAATCTAAACCTTAATGAGGTAGCACTTCTGCTGGGATTGTAAAACAGTGCTGCCACTTGGAAAGATAATCTAGCATAACCTCAGAATGTTAAAAGTTACCTTCTAGTAGTGTAGCTAGTCTTTCTCTGTCCTGCCAGCCAGTTCCCCTATCATGACACAGAGGCTTCTAATTATGAAAGCTTGGCCAATAGCTTAGGCTTGTTTCTAACTATTTATAACTTAAATTAACCTGTATCTTTTAATCTACATCCTTTTTCATGGCTTGGTTACCATTACTTTGTCATGCCTATGCTGCTTGCTTTGAGTTCTGGTGTTTCCTCATGGCTCAGCCCTTCTTCCCAGCATCCTGAGTGCCTGAAAATCCTGTCTAGCTATTGGCTGTTCAACTCTTTATTAAGCCAATCAGAATGGTACATCTTCACAGTGTATAAAAAGGTTATTCCACTACATCGCAGGGTAATTTCAGCCTCAGTTTAAGCCTATGAGATTTACAAATATACAACTACTCAGATTTTCATGGTAGAATTACTGTTAATACGTAGAGTAGAAACAGCCCCCAATGTTCATTAGCTGATGGACAAGTTTTAAAATGTGATATATACATGTAGTGGAATATTACTCAGCAAAAAGGGTAAGCATAGAAATATTATGATATATGCAGCATACTCTATGTCAGTGGTTCTCAACCTGTGGGTCTTGACTGCTTTAATGTTACATGTCAGATATCATACATATCAGATATTTACTTTACGATTCATAACAATGACACAATTACAGTTATGGAGTAGCAACAAAAATAATTTTGTGGTTAGGAGTCTCTACAACATGAGGAATGGTATTAAAGGGGTTCTGTATACTGCTAATGTTTGCTTCTATCTCAGGGAAAATGCTGATAAAGATAAAGAGCCTGAGACTTATGTTACCAAGAATATACTGAGGGGAATGAGTCCAACTCCAAAGATTATACTGGCTGATTCTATGTATATGACAATTTTTAAGATTATAAATTTTTAATAAGAACAGATTAGTAATTAATTTCCAGATGTCAGAAATGACAAAGGTGGGAGGAGGTCGGTGATCAGGGGACCATTGCAAACCAAACATAGTAGCATATGCCTGCAATCCCAGCACTCAAGGGACTAATGCTGGGAGGTCAGGAGTTCAGAGCCAATCTAAGTTACATAGGTTAAAAACAATGGTGGTTGGGGGGAGTGGAGGTGTAGCAGGGCCGTAGATCGTTTGCTGCCATGAACAAAGCCCTGTATTTAATCCCCAGTTCTTTTTTTATTGTTTTTTTAATTAGATTTAAAAAAAAATACCAATCCAAATTCCCATTCCCTCCCCTCCTCCCATTCCCTCCACACATCCTCCCACCCCAGCCCCCTCTAATCCTAAGAGAGGGTAAGGCACTTTGCTTTGTTGAAGGTTCAAGGCCCTCCCTACTACATCTAGGCTGAGCAAGGTATGGATCCAAAGACAATAGGATCCCAAAAATCCTATATACAGTACATGCAGTAGAGATACATACAGTAGAGTACATCCCAGTGCCACTGCCAGTGGCCCCTCAGTCTGCCCCAGCCATGCAACTGTCAGCCGCATTCAGAGGGACTAGTTTGAGCCTATGCTTATTCCCAGTTCTTCATTAAACTAGTAATTGTGTTAAACACCTTTAATTCTAGCACTCAGGCAGCAGAAAAAGGAGGATCAAAAGTCCAAAGTCACCCTTAGTAAGCACGTTGAGGCCTGAGCTACATGAGACTTTTTTCCTGTACCCCATCCCCTCAAAATATAGAATGCTTTTGGTTTCTGAAGCAGCAGAGACATTCGGCAGATGGGGCTGTTTGTTGAAGCACACAACGTGGGGCAGCCTCATTCAAACTAGAAATTGAGGGATCTGGGGGCACTGGCTGAGACTCTCATAGAGGTGGGCTCTGCCCTCTTTGCTTCCTGAAATTGTTTGCCTGAGTGTAGACAGACTATCATTTCCAGGGTTCCTGATAACGTGAGCAAGGTCATCCATAATCTCTTAGGAACTGCTTGGTATTGTGACAGTGGTAGGGGACACGGCTCCTACAGGGTATTAAAACCATGCCAAGTACACATTTAGCAAGGGACACTGTCATTTGCTCCTGTCCAGGGATACTGGAAAGTTCATACCAAGCATGGTGGCACATGCCTGTAATGCCAGCATTGGGAAAATGAACCAGCGGAATTGCTTCAAGTTTAAGGCCAGCCTGGGATACATAGGAAAACCCCTTTTCAACACAAAAACATGTTAAGAGAAAGAGAAGGCAGGGAGCTCGTGTCTCATTTTAGCAGAAAAAAAAATATGATCTTTAAATGAATAAGAAACATTTTTGTACAGCAAAAACCATGTTGTGAACATCTCTTCATGTTAAAAAAGATAAACAGTAGGATTAACTGTTTACTTTGAGAGCCCATGCCTGGTTGTTTTTGAGAAAAGGGAACGCGGTGTCCTGTGTCTAGTTCCCAGCTGTAGGAAGCAGCCCTCCTCCTGTGTTCTGGGGAGCTCCTCTCTCCTTCAGGGCCAAGCCTCTCCTGCCTCTTCCTGCTCCCATGCCCCTCTCTTGGTCTCTCGATTTTTACTTTTATACTTCATACTCTAGTTTCTTCTCCCTTTTTCTTGAGTTGATGCTTATATGCGATTATGAAGTAGAGAATAAGATCTTGTTGATCTTAGAGATTGCTGCCTCTGACAGTGACCTAGAATAGAACAGCCAGCCTGACTAGATTCCCGGAATTCCTCGTGGACTGCTAAGAACTGCTCGGATCTCAGTGTAAACACCCACATGGCCACTTAATCTTCCTTCTTGGCACGTGTGCATGTGCTGACACACACGTCCACAGTTCCCTTGTTCCCTCTCTGTGGAGCACTGAAATCGCACCACTGAATCAAAGAAAGGGAAGTTATACGGTGTGGAAGGGTGTGTGTGTGTGTACTCAGAGGAGTTATTAGATTACTATGCCATTTAAATCTCCTTCTACAAATCTGGTTTGCTTTCTTTGTCATTTATTATATAGTTTTAGTTTTTATAATTTCTTGAAACATTCTCAAGAAGATGATAAAGGCAAAAAATAAAAACTTCTCAGAATTGGGATATAGCTCTGATTGAGTGCTTGATTTGCACACATTAGGCCCTGAGTTCAATCCCCAGTGCATGTAAATACACACACAGAGACCTTTTTCTAAGACAGATACTAACTATATAATTTAGGCCCTTTATGCATCGAGCATGTAAGACCTTTTATGTGTGATTTTTGTGCTGCTGGAAAGGGTAATGTGGTTTCACAAACAGCATCTGCTTTCCTTCTGTTGTTTATTTTTTGAGACAGGGTCTCACTTTGTATCACAGAGTAGCTTTGAACTTGCTATATATAGCCCCAGATGGCCTCAAATCATGAACTCTCTGCCTTGGTACTGGGCTTACAGGCCTGTGCCATTGTATTCACTACTGTGAATATGTCTCCTGATTGCTGTGGTATTCCTAGCTGAAACTGAGTGACTGGCTGGGACAGGGGCAAAAGTAGGTACTGCATTTTAAGTTACCTACTATTTTATCCTTAACAAAACCTTATTTCATAAATATAACTGCACTTATGGATGCGATCACTGCCATAAGGCCCATCATCAGGAGGCTGCATGCTGCTTTCATCTCTCTCATTGCTTTCACATAAAGATTACACCTATAAAGACAAATACATGTATATTCCTAGCAATTCAGATTTTACAGATGTGTGACAGAAACTAAAATTTTGAGTTTGGAAGGTATAGGAATTCAGGTGGGTGTTAACAAATTAAAGTCGCCTGGATTGCATGGGCGTGAGGACTGGCACTTGCAGAACCAGTGTGGAGTCTTGTTCATCAGCCACAGAGCTCGAAAGGAAGTCTCTTCTCCAGGCTTTGCAAGCTTCTCTGTGCCACATGGTAACAGCCAGACCTGGGAAACTGGTTAAGGGAGTTGGCTTTATGCCAACTTAAAGAGAGGAGCTCACTTCTTAGGATGTTATTCCAAGCACAGAATGGTGAGCTGTCTCGTGGAATGAATCGGGTTCTGGGGCTCTCTTATTCTAACCATTAGCGTCTTACTACCTCCCTGTGAGACACTTTTCTCTTGGTAATCTAAATATATCTCCTAGAGATAGTGTCCCTCTCACCCGAGTCACATGACCCACACACATTGCTGAGAGATCTCGATGTGAATCAGTGTGCATGTTTACCTTACCCAGTGCCAGGGCAGCTGAAGGATGAATCTCAGTCTACTTCCCAACGTGGAAGATAGTTTGTATGAACACTGCATCACTTTAAAGTGTCAGCTTGGCTATGCTAGTCCCCAATGTCTCACATCCTTCAGAAGGATCCTACACTTGCTGTTGTCTTCCAGGACATAGCCACACAATGTATAGCATCCTGTGAATGCACGTGGTGGTGTCTGAGCTGCAGCCTGATGTAAAAACGTGTGTCTGTATAGATACCTTTGAACTGAAATCATTGAAGCTCCTTGTCTGTGAAGGGAATCCACACCCATACATTGTTCTGGTCAGATAAATGTGAACAGCAAGCCTGTACTCTTGCCCATCTGTGCTGTGTTCACTCTGCCACCTTGTTAGTTTGGGGTTTGCTTTTGAGACAGGGTCTCATGGCCTTTCGTCACCGTCCGGAGTAGCAAGCATAAACCATTGTGCCTGCTGCATTGAGCAGTTTGAATTTCCAAGTTCGTGTCCTCTCAGCTCTATGGACAGAGACCTGACACAGGCAATCCAGGCAGCCACAGACTGTGGCTTGGGATATAGTGAACAGAGGCTGTAATAGCCAATACTGGGCAGGGTTGCTGTTCTTACCATTGTGTTCAGAGCTTTTAAAATGATATGGTCTTCTATTAGTCAGGGTTCCCTAAAGAAATCAATACATATTAAAAGGGGGTTATTAGACTGACTCACAGAATGTGAACCAAGTAGTCCAACAATGGCTTCTTATGATGGAAGCACCAAGAATCCAGAGGTTGATTGGTTCACAAGGCTGGATGTCTGAGCAGCCCCAAACTGAGTCTGGAGGATTGCTGTAGAGCTGTTGTTCTTCAGTCTACAGTAGACTCCTGAAAAAGTTGTAATGTTATGGAGAAACGCTGCCGCAACCTGATAGATGGTACTGCCGAGAGAGTGAGGGCAAGCAAACACAGTTTCCCTTTTCCGTCCACTGCCACCAGAAGGTGTGACCCAGACGTAGGTCTCTCTGCTTCAAATAATCTGATTAAGAAAATCCCTCACAAAAGTGCCCAACAGTTTGGTTCCAGTTAATTCCAGTTGTAATGAAGTTGACAATCAAGATTAGCCATCACAAGTCCATCCCTTTTCAGCTTGACATCCAATCATGTTTCCTTCTGTCCAATAAAATAATAACAAAGTCATAATCTCACCTACCAGGATCTAACTGTCCTATGTACAACTACAAATGCATTATATATTTGCAAATAGGTGGCAGTGTCACTTGAGAAATGCTTAGTCTTCAGTATCTCATGACTTAAATTTATATAGCTTTATAACAGTTAGCCCAGAGTATCTTCTCAGTCACTATGCTATAATACCTTCTAGCCTCGTCTGTCACATGCCACACACAGACACACCCATGCAGATAAAGTGTTCACACTTTAAAAAAAGACTGAAATTAATGAACCTTCCTTTTTCTAAAATGAAAAGAATAGAATAAATTTTTTAGAAGATAGGGGAAATATAAATATGAATAGAAACTAATGACGTAAGCAAGCAGCAAAAGCAGAAAAGTTGATTTTGTCAAATCATAAATAAGAACCTTAAAGTGAGGTAGGTAAAGATACTTGCCATGAAGGCCTGGCTACCTGAGTTCCAGCAACAGAATCTACGTAGTGATAAGAGAACCTACCCCACTAGTTTGTGCACTGACCTCCTTACACGCTCCACAACAAGTCACCCCCACCCCCGTTGTGCATATACACACAATAAACTAAGTAAATAATAAATTATTAAAATAGTAAAAAAGATAATAGAGTTATCAGTGCCTTCAGAGACTATAATCAGAGTAAGAAAGACAAGTGGGAAAACCAAAGCAAAAATATATATTACCAAAGTGTCTCATGGGGGTGAAGGGTCTATGTAGGCACCAGCTCAGCTTGTCTATGTTCAATGAATAGTGTGGATTTGTCTTCCGCAATGGGGTCTTGCTATCAGTTTGTGGAAAGCACCTATTGGCAACAGCCTGGGTTGAAAAACAAAGTTTTTTTAGTTTTTTTTTTTTTTAAGTAGGAATCTCCTGGTAGATCTATTTCTAGCTTTTTGAGGCACCTCCACACTGATTTCCATAGTGACTACCAGTTTGCACTCCCACGGTCAGTGAATAAATGTTCCCTTTTCCCTACATCCGTGCTACAATCTGTCCTCTTAATTTCTTTCTTTTTTCTTTTCTTTTTTAAACTCTGGCAATTTTGCCAGGGGTGGGAGTGCGAAATCACCAAGTGGTTTTAATTTGCATTTTCCTGGTGAATAAGGATGTTGAACATTTTAAAAAATGTTTCTTGGCCATTTGTATTGTATCTTTTGAGATATGATATATGTATTCTTTTCTGGTGTGATAAAATACCATAACCAAAAGCACCTCAGAATGAAAGACTGTGTTTTGGATTAGAGTTCCAAAGGGATAGAGGCCATCACCGTGTGGGAGGCATGGCAGCATGAAGGAAATACGGTGGCAAAAGCAGGAAGCTGAGAGGCTATCAACTCTCAAACTTAGCCCCTAGTAGCTACTTCTTCTAGCAAGGCTCCATCTCCTAAGTTTCCCTCCACTCCACAGACAGTTCTTCCAATTGGGGAACAAGTGTTTAAATATATGAGCCTCTGGGAGACAATCTCATTGGGACAAGACAGTTCTCTACTGGAACTAGATGATGAGAGCATAGGAGACAATCTCATTGGACAAGACAGTTCTCTACTGGAACTAGACGATGAGAGCATAGGAGACAATCTCATTGGGACAAGACAGTTCTCTACTGGAACTAGACGATGAGAGCATATTGATGTAGACATCACAGCACAGAAAAATCAAACTGGAGCTGAGCCAGGAACTTCCTCTCTGCGTGGTAGCTTTCACAGAAGGCTTCATTTGGGATGATGGGGAGAAGAGGCATCAGTGATCTTGCCCATGAGTGAACCTTGGATGCTACAATTCCCTGTTGGGAAAAATGTGCCAATGCTGGTAGAATAGTGCCGCCGGTG
This sequence comes from Microtus oregoni, assembly GCF_018167655.1. Taxonomy (NCBI): domain Eukaryota; kingdom Metazoa; phylum Chordata; class Mammalia; order Rodentia; family Cricetidae; genus Microtus; species Microtus oregoni. The sequence continues at coordinate 17,220,405 of NW_024543088.1, forward strand.
CAGCAGTGGCATGGGCATCAGGGAATAACTGTCTCTTGAAGGTTTGTTTTTATGCCCGTAGAGTAATGGTTTCAACATTAGTCGAGGAAGCAGTAGGCATTGGTCAGTTCAGTAACTCATGCCTGATCAAAGTCCTGAGAATAAGTGAATGCTGACTGTTCTTCCCTGAACACGCAGTCTCTGTTCTCTGTGTTCCCACCCCCAAGACTCAGGAGATAGATATGTCCAAACAGAGGGAGGAGGAATGGAAAAGCTAGAGGACAGGGAAGACTGTTGTGCTGGTGAGCTTTGTGTCTACTTGACACAAGCCCTTTAGGGAGAGAGACTCTTGATTAAGAAAAACTTCCATAAGATATGACTGTAGATAAGTCTGGAGGGCATTTTCTTAATCAGTGAATGATGTGGGAGGGCCCAGCCCAGTGTGGGTGGTGCCACCCCAGACACGTGGTCTTGGATCATATAAGAAAGATGGCTGAGCAAGTCAGTGATCAGTGTTCCTCCACAGCTTCTGCTTCAGTTCCTGCCTTGAGTTTCCTCAGTGATGGACTGCAGCCATCTGATGAAATAAACCCTTTCCTCCCCAAGTTGCTTTTGGCCAGTGTCTTTATCACAGCACTAGCATCAATCCCTAAGACAACTGTAAAATGCTGTCTTCTGGACATGACATAGCCGCTATTCTCAGGAACTCACAATTGCTGTGAGTTACTCGCACAAAATTGAACCGAGCAACAGCTCAGCGTGGATAAAGGAGGGGCTCACGAGGACCACCCCTGTCTGAAACGCTGGGACAGTTAATGACTGATAGAGGAGAAAGAGTCACTTTTCTTCAGTGGTGTAGCTACTGGTAAAGTTACCATTACTCCAGTAAATAAGCCCCAACCTGTGCTCATGAAACAACCTTCCTTACACTTAATGGGTTATTTAAACAAGTAACGATATATGTTATAATCCAGCACTTGGGGTAGAGGTAGAAGATCAAAAGTTCAAGGTTATCCTCATTTATGCAACAAGTTCAAGACCAGCCTAAGCTACTTGAGATACAGTTGTCAACATAAAAACCACACAGCTCTTATCTTTTTGTTTTGTTTTTTTGAGACAGTGTTACTCTGTGTAGTCCTAGCTGTCCTGGAACTCACTCTGTTGACCAGACTGACCCCAAACTCTAAGATCCGCCTGCCTCTGCCTCCTGAGTGCTGGGATTAAAGGCGTGTGCTGCTACCACCACCCGGCCACAGCTCTCATCTTAAAGAGAGTAAGAGATAGTTTATTTTGCTAAAGCCTTTATGAGTGACCATGGCCCTGGGAACATGGATGTAGGTTACTCTGTAAATTCCATGTTCTAATGTGGAAGCAGTTTCATGAAGTTTTTATAGTTTTATGGAACAGAGGAAGTCATAAATCAAGACAAGTTTAAAATATATTGGCGGATACACCAGAGAGGTGGGTCCAACACGATGAGTGGAGAGGCCTAGGATGTTATCTGATGACATTCTTAGCTCTTGGAATGGTGGAAACTAGTGTGCTGCTGTAGGCTAACCAGTTTGCTGGAAACCACTGTAGGCATGAGCCAGCATGTCACTATCCTCCGCTCTGTTTGTAGAACATGGGAAAGTCTATCAAGCCAGGGTGAACCCAGGGCGGTAACTCAAGGAGCAACTTGGAGTCAGAGGCTGGGAAGCAACACTACTTACTGGCTTCCTCAGGCTGCACTTTCATAAGATCCAGGACCACATGCCCTAGGGCAAAATAACAAACAAAAGTAGCCTCCAGCTCCCTTCAGTATCTGAGATAAAAGCAATAGTCAAGCAGACCAGGAAATAGTGGTATCAGTTCCCACCTCTCCCTTCTTAGTACAGCCAAGAAAGAGAAGAACCTTATATTGGGTTTCATAGCGTATTTTAATCCTAACTTTGAAAACAGTGACATTTGACAGGCCTTAATGCCATCATTTGCAGAGGACCAGTTTGACTCCTATCTCCCTATAGGAAAGCCTAGGACCTTCTCAGGAAATGTAGCCTGGCCACAGACCTCCATCCACCCCCGTGCCCATGGCTCTACCTAGAAGTACATCTTCAGACGAAGTAGAGAGGGGGTAGCTGGGAAGTGAGGAGGCCTGTCAGTGGCTTCTAGCAGAGAGTGCCATTCTTACCTTCACAGGGTGCTGACAATAACGGAAGGTAAGGGGTAGAGCAAGCATGATTGGACTTTCAGTGGAAAACTAGGTCTAATTGAGATAGCCATCTCAGTGGACCGAGATGTTCAGAGCACAGAGGATCAACAACTTCATGAACGATTTCCAGCATGTCACCTTCTACTTCTCCCTTTCCGGGAATCTGCAAAATGAGTGCTCCTGAGTTCAGAAAGTATTTAAGAGGGAAAGATAGCCTCATACACTCTAATACTTAAAGTTATATATATACTACTCTATGGGGCCAGTGAGGTGACTCGATGGGCAAAGGCCTTGCTCAGCAAGCTTAATGGCTGAGTTCAATCCCCAGAACCCTCATACAAGTGGGAGGACAAAGAACTCCACCAAGTTTTCCTCTGACTCCACATACACTAATAGATAAAATTTAAAAAACAGGAAGGAAATGTATATACTGTAGGAAATAAGAGGTCCCATGTTGCAAAGCAGCATAATGAACCCCCAGATTTTGTGACAGAAGGGTTGGCACTGACCCGAGTGTAGTCACTGGCAGATGTGCACTGTCCCAGAGAGGCCTCCAGAAGAGCTGCTTTAGGACTAGGCTAGTGGGATGCAGCAGCCTACGGAAGAGCTGGCAACTGCAGAGGTTTGATGTAGAATTTGTGATACAGACATAGAAAATTAATTTAAAATATAAATAGGAAGACGGAAGATATAGCTCGGTGGCAAGAGCTGGCAGGTGCAAGACCCTAGCTTAAATTCCCACTACCACAATAAATAAACAAGCAAACAAACAAATAAATAACATAGAAAAATACAGTTTTATTATGGAATACTATTATTTCTCTAACATTTATGTTTCATTTTTTATCAAGTAGATCATAGTATTTTCTTTCTAATTATAATTTCCTGTTTGACTTGTGGGTTTAAAGGATGTTATGGTATCCAGAAACAGTTGGTCATTATGGCTCATACTTGTAATCCCACGTCTTGGGAGGTAGACAGAGGAGAATCTTGAATTCCATCCAGCATGACTCTATGGAGATAGGTATATATGTATATACATACATATAATTCATATATAAAAGTAGTATAACAAAATATTATAATATACAAACAAGTAATGATAAGTATAATTTCCAAAGCTAGCATGGTAGTGTGTATCTGTAATTCCAGCACTTTGAGCGGTGGTGTCAGGAAGATCAGAATTTCATTGACAGACACAGTGAGTTTGAAATCAACATAGACAAAGTAAGGCCCTCACTCACTGGCAGGATAGCTCGGTAGGTAAAGACTCTTGCATACACAAGTATGGTGACCTGTGTTCAACCCAGGTGGAAGAGAGAACTGACTTCACAAAGTTGTCCTCTGACGTACACATTCGCACCATGGTAGGATCGCTGCTACACACACACACACACACACACACACACACACACACACTCATACAGTAATAATGGTAGCAATAATTACTTCTTAAATAAATATCCTACCTTTTTAAAAAACTAAAATTTATAAATGTAAGATTTTTTTAAATGTTTATTATTTGCTTGGTTTCTCATTTGATTATATCAGAGACAGGGAGTGGCCTTTATAAATTTATTTGAAACTCATTGAGTCTTGCTTTAAAGCCAGTGGTGTGGTCAGTTTTTAATTAAATCTTCATGCCTAAGAAAGCACTTTCTTTTACTGTGGGAAGTTTTCAGATGTTCATCCAGCAAATCAGACTTATTGGGTATATAAAAAGGTTTTTTTTTTTAATTTTTGCTTTATCTTCTCTTGGCCTTTCAGTAACTGGAAGAGGTGTGTTAAAATAAATGTGGATTTGCTAATGTCTCTGTAATTTTTTTGTAGTTTACATTTTGTATATTCTGAGGCTATTAAGAGTATAAAGATTTAAAATTAAACATCATCCTGATAATTAAACATTTTGACCAGTATTGGTGAGTTTTCCACTCTTAACAATGTGGACTTGAGAGACGGCTCAGCAGTTAAAAGCAGTGGCTGCTCTTCCAGAGGACTCGGGTTCAGTTCCCAGCACCCACATGGCAGCTCACAACCGTCTCCAACTCCATTTCCAGGGGGTCTGACACACTCACATAGACACACGTGCAGGCAAAACACTAGTGCATGTAAAATAAAAATAAACTAAAAAATACACTCTTTCTTAAAGTGTGTATTTACTCCCTTGATTTTTCATTTCTTTTTAGTTTTTTCTTTTGAGACAAGTTTTGAAGTAGCCAAAGCTGGGCTAGAACTCCTGACCCTCCTGCTTTTACCTCCCAAATGCTAGAAGCTTTTTAATCAGCATCTCACTCTGTAGCGCAGACTGGCCTGTAACTTCTTGTAGCCTTGCCTTGAGCCTCCTGAGTGCTAGAATTTTAGACATGAGTTACTACTGAAATTCTGCTTCTTAACTGGCAAGTTTCAGTAATCTGTATCCCAGTGGACAGTGCTCCTCCATGGCCTCCACTTCAGTTCCTGCCTCCAGGCCCCTGTCTTGAGTTCCTGCCCTGACTTCTTTCCATGGTAAACTATGATCTGGAAATGTAAGGTGAAGTAAGTTCTTTCCTGTCCCACTTGCATTTGGTCATGATGTTTCATCACATCAGTAGAAACCTAGCTAAGATGGACAGTGATTTTTATCTTTCGGGAATGTGCGTGTCTGTGACTTGTGTGCCTTCTTGGGGGAAGCTCTCTATCATTCTCAGAGTTGTGCACTGAAGCTTTTAGATGTTGAGCATCCGCTCGGGGAAGAGAACAGAAGCAGGGAAAGAGGAGCCTTTGTTTCTGGGCAGCGGTGATGCATTTAGTTGAGAGTGTGGTCATCTTTATCATGTTTTCCTTCACAATGGCCGAGGGCTGCATGCTGAAATATAATTTTGTCTCCTGTATGGTGTGGCTAGTGATCTGAATACTTGCATGTACAAAATCAAAACACAGTTCAGCAGGATGTTTCAAAGAGCAAAGGCACCTGCTGCAGAGCCTGACAATTTGAGTTCAGTCTCCAGGACTAACGCGGTGAAAGGAGAGAACTGCCTCCCACAAGTTGTCTTCTGACCCTGGCGCACATGCTGTGACATGCAATTGCCCCTAACATATTGCATGTGTACACACACACACACACACACACGCACACACAAATGTTCTTGAACCCAACTTCATTTGCCCTTATTCACCATTAGGAAGGCGACTGCGGTGGAGTTTCAGGGAAGACAGGGATCGTCTTGGTTCTCTGACTTAGAACATAAATATGCTGTTCTTTGCAGGAGCTGCCTGCTAGTGCAGGATGCCTGCGGAATGTTCGGGGAAGTGTACCTGGACCGCAGCCTCTGGAAGAACACAGAGTTAGAGGGGAGATCCTGCGCCATGGCGGGCATGAAGGTCCTGCAGAAGGCCACGAGAGGAAGGTGAGGACCCCGCAACGTCACCTGCTTCATATAATAAGGAATAAAAAGCAAACGTTTTATGCTTTGATCTCAAATTTTCATTTTTAAGACAATAAGCCAGGACTGCTCCTTCTTGAACTATAAAGTAAAAACTGGCATTTGAAAAGCCAGTCGGTGGTGGCACACGCCCTTTTACCCCAGCACTCAGGAGGCAGAGGCAGGTGGATCTCTGTGATATTGAGGCCACCTTGGTCTACAAACTGAGTTGCAGGGAGCCAGGGCTACACAGAGAAATTCTGTCTTGAAAAAAACAAAAAGAAAGAAGACAGGCAGTTGAGTGCAGTATTCCCAGAGGAACATAATTGACAATCGGAATAACTAAACACCTTCACCGACCAATATTTTATTAAAATTAAGAGAAAATGGATAAGAACAGTATGTCTTCTAGATACATGTGTGCTAAGTGAAGTCTCCAGTAAAAAAATAATAATTGTTGTTAACATTTATATAAGTTTCCTCATTTCTATAAACTAATACATCTTGGTAGTAATATTATTTTTGCCTCTTTGAATACTATTTTAACTTAAAATTGCTTAAGGATAGCAAAATTTGTAGAAATAACTCTTGAGTGTGAGTTTTTAACCCTCTAGTGTGAGCAGAGACCTAGTGCAGAGGGAAATCCTGTCGCCCAGCTCCGCTCACCCTAGCAAACTGACTCGCCAGCACGCCCAGCATCTTGGGACTAGGTGATGAAATCTGACCATTTAAGTCATAATAAAGGGAAATAGAAAAACAGAGCTTTTAAATATTGTATGTGTGTTACCTCCTGACCTTGTAACTGAAGATCTGTTTTCTGCAGTTCTTCTAAATTATGACTATTAAAAAAAATCCCTTATATTAAATAGGGTATTTAGATGAAAATCTAATTTAATGAAAAGACGTTTTATAAGAGTTAAACAAAACTTTTTTTTCCCTTTGAGACAGGGTCTCACTATGTCGCCCTGACTGACCTAGAACTCTATGTATGTAGACCAGACTAGCCCAAAATTCACAGAGATCCTCTTGCCTCTGCTTCCTGAGTGTTGAAATAAGCAAAACTGTTTAAATTATCAAGTGTTAATGCTTTTTCCAGCACTTATGAGCTGGAGCAGGAAGATAAGAGTTCAAAGCCATCATCCTTTACGTGGTTAGTTTGAGACCAGCCTGGGATCCTTTGTCTCTAAATAACCAAAACTTCTTAGTGCTGTTGTAAGCAAACTTGTTCTGCTAAATATTGTGGCGCCTTATCCTGAACAGTTTTGGATAGGGAAATGTAGCTGTGCATAGACCTGGCCAAACCGTGGTTCTTACTTCACCAGTATTCCTTTTAACATGTAAATTAAAAGGAAGACATTTTTACTTTGTTAAGTATTTTTAATTTATTCTTTGACAAACTCATGAATATATACAGTGTATCTTGGTCATATTCACCCCTTGATCCCTACCCCTGCTGCCCTCAGATACCCCCATACTCTGCCTTCCTACCCTGATAGCTCCCCCTCCCATCTTTTTTTATGTAACCACATATTCCAATTAGTTCTGCCCTCTGGAATGTTCACTTACCTTATTATTGACTTGGTCTCGTTCCTGCCTATGCAGATAACCACAGCTGCTTTAAGTTCAGCACTCTTCCCATTACCCCGACTCGTAGGTTCTTTCTGTCTCCTCTTCCGTGAATGTTGGTGGGATGATGTGAAAGTTCCAGCTAGAGCTGAGCACCCAAGAGTCACATGTTCTCAGCACTCTGACCAGTCCTGTGTGTCTGCCTTCATTTCTGCAGAAAAAAGCTTCTCTTACCCAGGGTGGCAGTTGCCTACGGGGAAGACGTTTGTATTTAGAAGTCAGCTTGACATCGTCTGCTTAGCAGAATGAAAGCAGCGGGATCCCTGGCGAGGTTTGCAGCGCCAGGCATGGATTTCTTCTGTGGAGCAGGCCTCAAATCTAGTCAGAATACAGTTGCTGTCTTAGTTGGGGTTACTATTGCTGTGATGAAATGCCATGTTCAAGAGCACAGTGGGGAGGAAAGGCTTTATTTCACTAACAGGTCTGTATAACATTTCATCATCCAAAGCAGTGAGGGCAGGAACTCAAACAGGACAGGATCCTGGAGGCAGGAACTGATGCAGAGGCCATGAAGGAGTGTTATTTACTGACTTGTTCCCCATGGCTTGCTTGTTCAGTTTGCTTTCTTATAGAACCCAGGACCACCAGCCCAGGCACAGCCCCACCCACAATGGGCTGGCACTCCCCTGTCGATCACTAATGAACAAAATGCCCTACAGGCTTGCCTGCAGCCCTATTTTATAGAAGTCATTCCTTTTTTAAAAACAATTGTTTTATTTATTGTTTGATGAATATAAGTGTTTTTGCCTGCATGGATCTGTATGTACCATGTGCCCAAGGATGTCAGAAGCAGGCATCAGATCATCTGGAACTAGTGTTACAGACAGTTTGTGAGCTGCCGTGTAGGTGCTGAGAATCAAACCTCAGTCCTCTGCAGGAGCAGCCAGTTCTCCAACCTTGGAAGAATTCTCTTAGTTGAGGTTCCCTCCTCTGAGATGACTTCAGCTGTGTCAAGTTGACATAAAACTATCTAGAACAGTCGGTTACCTCTGTAAGATTTGTGTCACTATTTCAACAATGCGCATTAGGAAGAAGAAAATTTAAAGAATTATCCTAGGATATAATTAAATACCATAAGCAATGAATTTGGTGTTCTCAAACTCATTGTTACCATTTCAAGTCACATGTTACTCTATCATATTGATATTTATTTAATTATAGTAGCATCTGAGCTTCTGATGTTGGTAAGCCCCTTACAATTGTAGAACATTCTGAATCATTTGTTGATAGCATTTTCTCTGCTTTGCGTAATGACCACTCATTGTGGCCATTCTAAAATCATGAACATTCTCAAGCCTTTCTCCTGACTGGCCTAGTCTCTGCCCTGTCAGTCCTCTCTATAGCACCTTTCAGGTGAATGACAGCTCTGTCTGAGAGTTATGTACCTGGAAGAAGTGTTTTCCATAGACTGCTTCATGGCTCAGTCTTCACACTTCATGGCCCACGATGGCCCAGAGAGCTACTCTGACTAGAGACTATGGGAGCACATTGTGGAAATTCTGGTGCAGGTAGGCATGGACAGGCCTGGGACGTGGGATCTGAGGTTCTGTAGATTTTATATTCTTCCAGCATCATGTTATACATGCATTTAATATTTCCTCTAGTTCTGTGTTACCCTGGGAGACTCACTGCCTTCTATAGCATTTTAAAGGAAGTAGGCTTTCTGTAGGAAGTGCCCCAGTGATCCAGATAATTCGTCTGCTGGTAAACTCCCTGAGTTCTCACATGTGCTCAGCGAATGCTCTCTACCTCCAGCTCACCTTACTAAAAAATGTCTGAATCCTTTTCCATATTTAACTTGCTGGCAAAATATTTGATGCTTCTTGGAATTAGGATTAATTTCTTTATGCATTTCACTTTACTTCGGCATGCAGCCATCCAAATAAATATTTGGAGTATCTTTTTGTTCTTTTGGAAGCTGTGCTTCTTCAAAACAAATTACTAAATACGTTTGGAATGTTGGATGTTATAATTGCCTATTAGTGACATCATCCACGGTCAGTCATCCACCCATAGCCCAGAAAACAAGGTAGTCGTTTTTATTACACCCGGTTATGTCTGTTAGCAACTCTCCTAGACTCTAACAGAAGGACAGCTTCTAACAATTTAGGTCCACCTGAGTATATGTCTGGCTATAACAGAAAATGCTGTCTTACACTTGGAAAGCACAAGCTAAGTAAGGCATGCTGTCCTTCAGATCTGCTCCAGCAGCTTTCGTCTGTCATCCATCGCTGCTGCAGATCCACACCTGCGTATGGAGCACCCTGTGACTCTAGACTCAGCCCAGAGGTTTGCAGGAAGCTAACCAGCATAGTTTTGGGTTTTCTCTGACTCCCCCCAACCCGTTTTTTGTTTTTTGTTTTATTTAAGTGTCTCTATTGACTGTTCAGAGTAAGATGAGTTACATAGCTTCTGTTAAAGTTTAGAAAACTGTACAGTGTTCAAAGCCATCCTGGTGAGGTGCTCTCACTGGCTGTCTCTGCATAATGCTTGTTGCTCTTGGTCTGGGGACCTTCTCCAAAGCTCAGCGTCTGATGTTTATTCCCCTAGGTAACCTATGCATCAGTTTAGTGAACCAAATAAACAGACAACTCAGAGTAAATAAATAATATGATAAATAATATAATAAAATAAATAAATGTAATAAAAACTCTTATGTAAAAAATATTATTCATCTTGATGAATCAGAGAAATTTTTTCACATTGTTAATAGTGTTTGCAATTGATTATAGTAATTTCTGTGCCACACAAAAATAAAATGAAGAGATATAGGCCAAAAGAAACATAAGAGGATTTGCTAAAAGCAGTTCAGGACCAATTCTTGATTCATAGAAGCAACATAAAGGTAGATATTAGTCATGACTTCTGTACCCACAGCATAGCATGGGCACGTGTGTGTGCACTTTGATCCACACAGTAATACGAAATGTTAAAATAACAAAGGTAATTCACTCCTTTACTCGATACCTTATTTAGTGCATCATACTGCTGTGCCCCGGCTGATGGCGGTTTGCTGGGCCGTGTGCTATGCCAGATTTGGGGCATTTATCTCAAACTTTATATTAACCTATGAGTCAGTTAAATAAGGCCTTGGGTCCTAATGTTAGGAATATTTACATCTATATGAGATGGTTTTCTGTCTGCTTGCTTGCTTGCTTGGTTTGATTGGCTGTTTGTTATTTTGAAACAGGGTCTCATGTAACTCAGGCTGTGACCTGGGACTTACTGTGTAGAGAGGATGACCTCCTGACTCTCCTACTAACCTAAATAATCCTTTTGTGGTTAACATGAGAGAATAAAGTTTATTGTCTGAGCATTTCTGTATGTTGTAGTTCAGTAGTATTAATCTCCAGTACTATTTTCATGGCGTAAAACTGACACATTGTCCATTAAATAATTCTGTACCCACCCACCCCTCTTACCATCTCCTGGAAACCACTGTTCTGTTTTCTGTCCATGTGATTTGACTGCTTGAGGCACCATGTAAAAGAATTTTGTGGTGACTCTCATGGTAGAAGGAGAGAAACACCTTTCCAAGTGTGTTTTAGCATATGCACACCCCACACACAATTCAGCAAATTAAAATGAAATTCTTACAAAATGTTAAGGAAGATACCAATTTGGAGGAAGGGAAGATCCTGAGGATCGAACCTCAGGCTTCTAGCATGCCGACTGAGCAGCAAGTGCTCCAGCACTAATCTACCCCCAACTGAAAGTGACCATTACTAGCTTTGCCAGTGAGATTAGTGTAGGAAAATAAGGGCTAAATGGTTCCCCCTAGCCTGGTGTATTCTCCTTTTACAAAAAGACCATAAAACTTACTAAGATTAAATAATGTGGCTCCATAATTATAAACTGAGCCTCAAGTGAAATCTTAAAGCCTGTATATTGGGTACTATAGCTGATAATTAATTTCAATTCTCAAGGAATTCATTAACATAAACTTTTAATTTGTTTTATAGTTGGAACTACCGATCCTCAAAACAAAAATATAGTTAATTCTTATCAGTAATGTTGATACTTCTTAGATTCTGCTGTCTTCTGTTGTACAATAATAAGCCAGGAATATGAGATGCACAAGAAATAATCAAACCAGATACTTTGGGTTCAGACAGTGTGTAAATGTGATATGATAGTTTTCTTAGGTTCCCAGCACCCATGTGGTGCTCACAGCTATCTGTAATTCCAGTTCCACGGAATCTGGCGCCCTCTGACTTCTGCTAGGCACCTGTGTGGCAGAGACACACATGCAGGCAAAGTACTCATGCACATAAAATAAATAAATCTTTTTTTAAAAGCCATGTATATCATACATAGCCTGAAAATCTTTTAAAAAATAGTCTTTTAGGAAAGAAAGTTGTATTACTGTTTAAAAAAAATAAAAGCAGAATAATTCATTTCTTCCCCCTGGAGTCTAGAATGCAGTGGACTATCAGGAACCTGTTGATCCTGTACCACACATTATTGAAGCACCCCAAATTTATTTTTTACTTTTGTCTGCAAATAAGATAAGGTAGCTAGTGCTTAAGGAAAATTTTGGCATTAGTGTAAGCATCATTAAAGAATAGGCTAAATTAGCATACTAATGAAATGGATGTGCTTGTTTATTTTTAGATGAAGCATTAGATGCTGACTAAGTATGATTGGTATTTTGATTTTGTTTCAGTAACTGTTTTGTTCTAAACTCTAAAATTTGTGTAGTAAATTTTTAAAAAATCTTGTCAGCATAGTTTTTAAAATCTAACAGCAAAATACCAACATATACTAATTTGATACTTAAGAGCTGAAGAATAATAGGAAGCTATGAAAACCCTTTGTTTTCTACAGTTAAACTGTATGTTTCTATAAGTTCAGAAATCTTGATATGTACAGTAAAACATTACAATTTGTAACAAATCTGAATCTAGGTGTTTCAGACAATGTTTACTAGTGCTGTGCAGCATCACAGCATGCAGAGTGCAATGCTGTGTCCAGAATCACGGCTTCCTGCAGCCGAGCAGTGCAGCACATGCAGAGTGCAATGCTGTGTCAGAATCACGGCTTCCTGCAGCCGAGCAGTGCAGCACATGCAGAGTGCAGTGCTGTGTTCAGAATCACGGCTTCCTGCAGCCGAGCAGTGCAGCACATGCAGAGTGCAATGCTGTGTCCAGAATCACGGCTTCCTGCAGCCGAGCAGTGCAACACATGCAGAGTGCAATGCTGTGTCCAGAATCACGGCTTCATGCAGCTGAGCAGTGCAGCACAGGTAAGCACTGCCAGGGACATCTCAGCTTCCTTCTACTTTTGATTGTGAATACATTTTCTGTTGTTAACCATTAGAAACCGTCACTGTTGTCAGATTTTCTTCCTCCCCACATTCCCTAAAGCTGTGCCGTAGGGCAAAGGTGTGCACACGACAGTGAGGAGACAATGAGTCTTCACAAAGTAGGATCCAGTGGTTGTGCCTGTTTGTGTTATGCTGTTCTTCTGCTTTCTCTTTCCACTGGATAGTATATTTAGAATAATATTTCTTGGAATCACATTATGGCTTAAGTTGTAGTTCCTGATTATTACAGAGGCCTAGAATCTTTTGCTTTTGATTCACCAGAATACTTTAAACAGTAGCTATAATAGCAAGAGCTTGTGATCCCAGCTCTGGGAAGATGTGGTCAGGCATATAGCTGGAGCTCACTGACCAAGCAGCCTCGTATTCTTGGTGATCTCCTGGTCAGTGAGCGGTCCTGTCTTAAAAGAACAGGTAGATGACATTTGAGAATCAGCCCTGGAAACTGTCCTCCAACTTCTACACATGTGCATGCATTGACACACACAAGTGCCTGCATGCACAAAAATGTATATATACACTTGCACACTAAGTTAATTAACTGATTAAGTAGTTAATTAATTAACTAAACTATCTTCTTCTTTAGTAAAGCGAGTCTTTATATTCTTCATTTAAAATTTTTTCTTTTATTTTGTGTGTGTGTCTGTGTGCGTGTGTGTGTGCGTGCGTGCATGCATGCTTGCTTTTAATTTGCTATCCTCCTGCCTCAGCCTTTTGAGAGCTAAGATTTACAGGTGTGTGCTACCACACCCAGCCCATATATAAATATCTTTTTTTTTTTTTTAGAGTCAGAGGCTCAATGGTAAAAGGCTCTTACCAGCATTTGAGAAGTTGTAGGTTTGAGCCTCAACACAGGATTTTCTTTTGTCTGTGTGTTGGGGGTGGGGGATCTTCAAAATTGAGCATGATCCCAACACATGATGTGGAAGCAAGAAGATCAGTGAGTTCAAGGACAACCTTAGCAACAAGAGGCCCTGTCTCTAAAGCAATGCAGCTTTTATATTGTATTATACAACTATAAAGTGGAAAAGCTGGAGTAAAAACTGCTTTCAAATCACTCCAAGAAAATTCATCTTCTATTTTAACTGTGATTTTCTTTATTCGTACATGTATACAAGAAATATGTGTACATGTACAAATAATACAGAAATAATAGAATTTCATACATGTTTTGAGAATAGTATGGGTGGGGACCAAGAGGAAAGGGAATACTTGGTCAGGCTGAAGCAGGAGGGTTCCAAGTTTCAGGGCAGGTCAGACTGCAGTGTATAGTGAGACCCTGTCTCAGAAACATGAGGGATGCGAGAAGGAGAAAGATAGGGAGGGAGGGAGGGAGGGAGGGAGGGAGGGAGGGAGGGGAGAGCACTCAGCACTAAAGAGCACTTGCTGCTCTTCCAGAGGACCCAGGTTCCATTTCCAGTACCCACCTGGCAGCTCCAGTTCTAAGGGACCCAACCTCTGATTCCCTCAGTCACTGGTCATGCCCATATGTACATACATACATGCAACCAAACTACACACATAAAATCAGAGTCCTACTTAGAGAGAGGAGATGATTAAGACAAGATCGTGAGGCAGAGCTAAAGAACTAGCAATGTCAGTGTTTCAATTCCAGGCTCAAGGGATCCTTTCAAGAAAACACATCTTAAATTAATAAATTCTTCAACTTCATCAAAGACCCCAGAAGGATATAATATTACCTAAGTAAACACGAAGTACATTGTAAGCAACTTCCAAAACTCTAGGAATGACAGAAACATCTCACTGCCTGGACAGTCACCTAAAATTCTTCTGTATCATTGGGACATCCATCTTCAGCCCACAGGCCCATAGTATCCAGCAGACTTTTTTCATAAAGCAGGAAATCTTAAAGACAGTTCTGCCTATGTTGGCAGTTTGTCAGTCACTTTCTTCTGTGTCCTGTAGAATGTCTGCAGAATCTTTTATGAAGCAGGAACCCTGAAGGATGGTCTCACCTTTAGGCAAGTTCAACAGTCATTTCTCTGTGCATTCTACATGTCCAGTTCATGAAGTCCAGGCAAGAGCAGTTTCTTGCCCAAATGGCTAACCAACTCCATAAAGAGCCTCTTCAATGCCCATCTTCCTCTTTAAGTAGTTGGTACTGCCAGGAGCAGATGTGTCTCACTGTCATGAAAAGTCCTAAATTCTTAAAACATTTTAAATGCCATATTCTGTAGTCTTTGAAAAGTTTGAAGATTTCCTATCCATCTGAAATACATCTCTGTACATCTAGAAAATCTAACTAACATGACTACAAGCTTGACTAGTATAGACGATTATTAACCTATATTTCTTAATTATACACTATATTTTTAAATGAGCTGCACAAACACAATACCTTAATCAAGAGCAGAAATATACATATAATAAAATTGACCTAAATTTGTATCATAAACCAAGATCCATACCAATGCAAATCTCTATAGCAAATCCCCCTTTAAATGTAAAGAAACATTTATAAACAATATTTGGGAATATGAGCGTAGTTCTCTTCAAATTTCTTCCTGCTTTTTATTGGGTGAACTATTTGGGGGGGGGGTATTTACAGTGACCTGTCAGGGGGTCTTGGTCTGTCAAACTACATTAGTCTAGAAGGATTCCACAGACTCTCATCTTCTGTGGAAACAAAAGAAGAACCTCTTTTCCAAAGCAACATATCCTTAGACCCATATTTTGACTTCAAGATACCTTTAAAATATATATGTTGGTTTAGCTTAGCAGTCCCCCGAATCAAATGTCTCTCAGCAGTCAAAAAATTCAAAGAAAACACAATAGTATACATAATCCAGACACTCTGTGTATATTTCATCTTTATGTAGTTTATTCTTTCATTACTCCTTTTAATCTATGACTGCCTGTACTCTGTCTCTTTAAAGACTTTACCTTTTTTATAAACCATTTACTTCTTTTTATAACTGTCTATATTCTATTTCTTCTCTCTCCCAAACCTTCGTACATTTATCCAACATTGTGACCCACTGAGAGGTCTTTTATGTCTGAATGTGTCCTATTGTGTATCTGTAATTCTTTACTGTTCATGAGTGCTTCTTAAAATGCTTCTTAAAAACTTAAGCTGTGCCATTACTAGGGTATATACGGTACTACCTGCTTGCTCTGCACAGTCCAGCATGGCAGAGCTGTTTGCTGCCTCTGAGAGCCATGCTCACATCCCCCTTTTTAGCCACACAGCCACTCTATGTTGCCATTAAGCAAGTTGTAGCACTCTATTCACAAACACCCATTTAAATGCTCCATAGCCAGATCTCCAGAAAGAGTCAGAGTTTGTGCTGACAGCATGGCCCAGAAAGCCAGCATTTCAAAATGGTGCAGCTTTTTTTCTGCTACTGCTGAACCATGAAAACCTCTCTTAAGGGAGCTGCCACATGCACCAGCCTGAAAAAAATGTGGCTAAACTTTGTTTTCCTGTGTCTAGAATTCCTTTCCAAGCTTTCTTAGGTTTTACCTGCATATAGTCAGCCACAATGGCGCCAATTTGTTGAAGGAAGGCTGCCAGTTAGTTCCCCGTTGGCCGCTTAGCCACAAAATAATCACACAGAAACTGTATTAATTAAATCACTGCTTGGCCCATTAACTCTAGTTTCTTACTGGCTAACTCTTTTTTATATTTTTTTATTGTTTTCTGTTTTCTTTTAATATTTATTTATTATGTATACAATATTCTGTCTGTGTATATGTCTGCAGGCCAGAAGAGGGCACCAGACCCCATTACAGATGGTTGTGAGCCACCATGTGATTGCTGGGAATTGAACTCAGGACCTTTGGAAGAGCAGGCGATGCTCTTAACCTCTGAGCCATCTCTCCAGCCCTTACTGGATAACTCTTACATATTAATTTAACTCATTTCTAGTAATCTGTGTATCACCACGTGGCTGTGGTTTACCAGCAAATTTTCAGCACAACTGTCTCCAGCAGCGGCTCCATGGCTTCTCCCTGACTCTGCCTCCTTTCTCCCAGCATTAAACTTAGTTTTTCCCTCGCCTACCTCTGTTCCCCTATAGCTCTGCTGTAGGCCCAAATTCTGTATTCTCTTTGCTCTACACACACACCACAATTGAGAATACAGAGAGTTTATTTTCTTTAAAAAATTGATTTGTTTTTATTTTATTGTGTTTTGCCTGAGTGTGTGTGTGTGTGTGTGTGTGTGTGTGTGTGTGTGTGTGTGCACTTTCCCCTCAGAGGCCAGAAGGTGCCAGATCCCCTGGAACTAAAAACAGAAGGTTGAGAGTTGCCTTGTGGGTGCATGGAGCCAATCCATGGAGCTCTGCAAGAGCAGCAGTGCTGTTAGCAGCTGGATAACCTCTTTATCCCCAGAGAGTTTATTCTTAAATTCTGTATTGGTATTGCTGTTTGTCGTTATTTGTGTTGCTTGGCATTTATTGTTGTTGTTTTAGGGGATGTTTTGTTTTGTTTCGGTCAGGGTCGTTTCTGGTAGCTCTAGCTGATCTCAGAACTCAAGAGCCAAGCTGCCAAGATGGATCAGTGAGTAAAGGTGCTTGATGCTCAGCCTGGTGATCTGAGTTCAGTCCCTGGAGCACACAAAGGGAGAACATCCTCCAAAGATTGTCCTCTGACCTCTGCGCACATCCTTCCATGCTCCCACACACATGAAATAAGCAAATGTTTTTTAAAAAGAGGATTCTCTCGTGTCAGACTCCTGAGTGCTGCGCTGACAAGCATACACTACTACATGTGGCTCACCAATACTGTTTTTTATGAAGGGCGGTATTTTCATGTTTCTGCAGATCTCTTTCATTGCGTTTTATTGATCGTGTGTGTCTATTCCCACTCATGCCACAGTTCTCTAGTGTAGGTCTTGAGAGTTGGTTTGCCCCACCCACAGTATAAGACAAAGGACCTGAATTCAGATTGTCATTCTCAGGGTTAATTAACTGCTTTTACCCACTGAGCCATCTTACCAGCCCTGTTAGTCTCTTTATTGTCTAGTTTAATTCATCATTTTAGACTCGCTGGGAGACTCCACTTGTATATGAGAATAAAAATCTTAGGAAAAAAATCTTAGAAAAGGCTCCAGCATTCTCAGCCACATGCCCATTTCCTAGATCTGCTCACTGGGAGAGTACAGAAATAGGCAACAAGAAATTAGCAGCAGCATAGGCTATACGTAAGGGAAGTTTACAGCCAAACATACATTAGGTTTGAAGAAGTCTGGGCTGTCTGAGGATGAACTAGGTCAGTAGAGGAGGCTGTTTCCCTGCTTGTTACCGTCCTGTCTTCTTTGCTAATGTGATTTATATCTCCAAGAGCAAATTCAACTCTGTCCACACCCAACAGAAAGACTTAGATTGCTCTGTAGTTAGTATTGGTATTGGGTTTTCGGGAGAAAGAGATCTGACAGACTTGGAGGCAGAGTGTTTATTAACCACGAAGCAACCCACTCTGCTCTTTCTGAGAGTAGGGGGAAGAGTTGTGCCTGGAGGAAATTGGCCCAAGGTCAGCTGACCTTCTGACTTAAGAGGCTATTTTAAAGGTCCTGAGGGCATTCCTGGATAAGGTTTTCTGGAAGAACAGTGAGCCTCCTTAATTAGGGTAATAGTAGTCTCTTGTCAGCAGCCCTTCACTGCTAGAAGGCCAGTTCCCAGAAGTGGAGAAACTTGGCTCCAGGGAGAGCTATGAGGGGAGGTGTGCATCCTGAAGGGAGAGCCCTTCCAGAGGAGCCAACTCAGATCAGAGCCTGTCCCCAAAATAACAGAGCAGACCAGCCAGTAAGTGACTTCAGCTGACCAACTCAGATCAGAGCCTGTCCCCAAGATAACAGATCAGACCAGCCAGTGAGTGACTTTAGCTGACCAACTCAGATCAGAGCCTGTCCCCAAAATAATAAAGCAGACCAGCCAGTGAGTGACTTTAGCTGACCATCCAGCATGCAGAGGGGTAGGCTGTACATACCCTCCAGTGGACTGGAGGTGATAGAAATCTTGGCTGCTGCTACCTTGGTTGGTTCCTTTTCTGAATGCCCTTCATCATCTGCCAATCAGTACGAATTATAGCATGTCTTATGAGGCTAAAGGTGGCTACTTATTTGCTGTGTTGTTTAAAACTCTTGACTAGTATGGTGGCGTGTGCCTGTAGTTCCAGCAATAGGGAGGCTGAGGCGGGAGAGTAGACATGAGTTTAGGGCCAGCCTGGACTACATCTTAAGATCCTGTATCAAGATGAACAACGTAAAATTTGACTTAGCATTGTTTAAATGTTCATGAAGCAGAGGGCCCATTTTATTCCTCATCTCTTTGTGTGTTTCTAATATTCTTTTTTTTTTTTTTTTTTTTTTGGTTTTTCGAGACAGGGTTTCTCTGTGGCTTTGGAGCCTGTCCTGGAACTAGCTTTGTAGACCAGGCTGGTCTCGAACTCACAGGGATCCGCCTGCCTCTGCCTCCCGAGTGCTGGGATTAAAGGCATGCGCCACCATCGCCCGGCCTAATATTCTTCTTTGTTATTTGCTTCTGCCCACACATTCCTGTTCAGTCCAAGGAGGAGTCTCCCCTCCCAGGCTACACCTCTTTTGCTTTTCTACAAAATAATTTTAAAATATTGGTGTTCTTCTGGTGGTTTTAAAGAAAATGACCCCCAAAGGGAGTGGAACCATTAGGAGGTGTGGCGTTATTGGAGGAAGTGTGTCACTGTGGGGGTGGGCACTGAGAAATAGAAACCCTGACTGAAACAGTTCTTTAGGTTTGTAATGAATCTGTTTTGTTAGGTTGTTTTTTTTGAGTTGTGGGAATTTTTATTTATTACCTACTTAATTTATAACTGCTTCTTAAAGGTTTGTGTAGGTTATTTTCTCATCATTGTTTGTCATTCATGGGTCTCACTCTTTCAGAAATTTATCTGTTCCTTATGGTTTCCAGTGTAGTAGAGCAAAGGTATTTTAAAATAGACTTTCTTTGATATCTCTTGTAATGTCTCCCTTTTATCTCTAATTTTATTTATTTTGGTTTTCTCTTGCTTTTGGTTAATTTGGCTAAGGTTTGTCAACTTTGCTTATCTTTTTCAAGAATCAGCCCTTTCTTTTATTGAATATTTATATATTGTTTGTTACTCTTTCTTTGTTTCTGTTTCATTAATTTCTGCTGATAGATGGCACTGATAAAAAGCCCTTGCTGCTCTTGGGAGGATCAGAGTTCAGTTCCCAGCACCACAGGGGACCCGACACATTCTTTAATAATGTGTTCACAGTACAGCTTACATCCTGTGTAACATATAATAAACTATTGAAAACTATAAACATTTAAATAATTATCCATTGTGTAAATGCTTTAAGTTTGGAACACTGAATGGTAGAACCTATGTTTTCATCATGGTAGTTATGTGTAGTTCCTAAGTCATAATGCTTAACAAGTAAGATGTTTGCACCTTTCAGAGTGGAGCATGTTTTTCTTGCTAAGTCTTACGGATGAGTGAGGAAAATGGCTCTGTGTCAACTCTGAGGGGAAAGGTTTCCTAGTGCAAGTGTAGCTCTAAAGGTAAAGGTGTCCTGGCTGTCAGGAACCAGTGAATCCCACAAAGTCACACAACACAACAAACCTCGAGACACAAGAGTGTGGCTGCCTCTGCTCAGGTGAGAAGCAGCAAGGACCTGAGCAGAAAACAGGCTTATATAGGGATTTTTGGGGTGGTGGGTGGCAGAATTTTCCAGGGTGGAGATTGGAGGGTTTTCACACTCAGGCACTGGTGGGTTTTGATGGGTTTTGAAACACAAAAGTAGGTGTGGACCATCTACCCCACACATTATATGTTGTTTCTCTTGCTGTTGATTTCTAGCTATTAGTCTGTAGTCATCAGATAAAATACAAGCAGTATTTCAGTTTTCCTATATTTATTGGCACTTAGTTTTGTCCAAGTAAGTGATGTTTTAATGAGGGTCCATGGCTATTGAGAAAAATGTATATTACATAGTGGTTGGGTAGAATGTTCTATAATACCTACTAGATCTGTTTGATCTTTGAAATCATTTAATTCCAGTGTTTGCTGGGTTTTGTTTTTTGTTTCTTTTTTCTTGGCCTACATGATCTGTCTAATGATGAGAATGGCATTAATCTCTGACTTTATATTTAACAGTATTTGTTTTATGAAATTGGCTTCACCGATCTTCAGTGCTTACATTTCTAGAATTGTGATGTGCTTGATCAAAAAGAGGGACCTTCTTAATCTCTTCTGACGCGATTTAGTTTGCAGTCTGTTTTGTCCAATATTAGAATTGTAAGGCCTGTTTCTTCCATTTGCTTTGAAGACCTTTTCCCAACGTCCATTCTATTTTAGGACCTATCTTTGATGATGAGTCATTTCTTAGAAGGAGGTAAAAGAGGATCTTGTTTTCTATCTCAATCAGTCTTTTTGTGGAAGAATTGAAACTATTGGTATTCGAAGTAATTATTTAAAACTCTGTATTTCTTATCATTTTGTTAATTTTTTAGTCTATTGTGGTTCTTGGTCCTTTGTTGTTTATCAGCTGTGTTCTCATGGCAGCACACGGGTAGACGTGACCCTGGAGAAGTAGCTGAGAGTTCAACATCCAGACCCACAGGCAGCAGGAAGGGACTGACTTGGGCTTTTGAAACCCCAAAGCCTCCCCCTGCCCAGTGACACACTTCCTCTAATATGGCCACACCAACTCCAGCACAGCCGCTCTTCCAACCCCTCTGAGTAGCACCACACCCTGTTGGCTAAGCATTTAATCTTTTTTCAAACCCCCACAGAGTCCTTGGAGCTGGAGTTACAGATGGTTGTGAGCCTCCCTATGTTGGCACCAGGAACCAAACTACTGAGCCATCTCTCTAGCCCCTGGGTATATTTTAGAGACACAGTATTTTCAAATTACAATCAATTTATTAGAACATAACCCCATTGTACTCAAGTTGAAAAGGCATCTGTATATATGTTTTTGAAAAATATGTTTGGTCTTTTAGATCAGTTGATACATTGTTTGTCCGACATGAATAAAATTTGGGTTCCATCCCAAGCACCACCTAAATAGGATGTAACAGAGCATTTAGGAAATGGTGGTAGAAGGATAAGAAGTTGAAAGCCATCCTTAGCTACCTATGGAGTTTGAGGCCAGTTTGAGTTACATGAGATACTGTCTCAAAACACAAAAACAATCAGCCAAAAATAAAAAACACCAATGATAGCCTTTGCTGGAGAGGTTGTGGAGAAAGGGGTACACTCACCCATTGCTGGTGGGAATGCAAACTTGTGCAACCACTCTGGAAAGCAGTGTTTCGGTTTCTCAGGAAATTCGGGATCAACCTACCCCTGGATCCAGCAATACCACTCTTGGGAATATACCCAAGAGAGGCCCTATCATACAACAAAAGTATATGCTCAACTATGTTCATGGCAGCATTGTTTGTAATAGCCAGAACCTGGAAACAACCTAGATGCCCTTCAACGGAAGAATGGATGAAGAAAGTATGGAATATATACATATTAGAGTATTACTCAGCAGTAAAAAACAAGGACTTCTTGAATTTTGCATAGAAATGGATGGAAATAGAAAACACTATCCTGAGTGAGGTAAGCCAGACCCAAAAAGAGGAACATGGGATGTACTCACTCATATTTGGTTTCTAGCCATAAATAAAGGACATTGAGCCTATAATTCATGTTCCTAGAGAAGCTAAATAAGGTGAATCCAAAGACAAGCACATAGGCATCCTCAGGAATATTAACCTTCATCAGGCGATGAAAGGAGACAGAGACAGAGACCCACACGGGAGCACTGGACAGAAATCTCAAGGTCCAAATCAGGAGCAGAAGGAGACGGAGCACGAGCAAGGAACTCAGGACCACGAGGGGTGCACCCACACACTAAGACAATGGGGATGTTCTATTGGGATCTCACCAAGGCCAGCTGGCCTAGGTCTGAAAAAGCATGGGATAAATCCGGACTAGCTGAACATAGCGGACAATGAGGAATACTGAGAATTCAAGAACAATTGCAGTGGGTTTTTGATCCTACTGCACGTACTGGCTTTGTGGGAGCCTAGGCAGTTTGAATGCTCACCTTACGAGACCTGGATAGAGGTGGGCAGTCCTTGGGCTTCCCACAGGTCAGGGAACCCTGATTGCTCTTCGAGCAGATGGGGGGGGGGACTTGATCGGGGGAGGGGGAGGGAAATGGGAAGCGGTTGTGGGGACGAGACAGAAATCCTTAATAAATAAATAAATTTAAAAAATAAAAAAAAAATAAAAAAATAAAAAAAAAAAAACAATCAGCCATCGAGTAAACTTAACTCCCAGGACCCACATAGTAGAAAAGTAGAAAGTAAAAACTAACTCCTGCAAGTTGTAATCTAACCTCTGGGTGCACACATGGGTGAATGCCCATGCATGTATGCACACACACACACACACACACTATGTGTAATATAAGGTCTCTGTGTATCTCTGGCTGGTCTAAACTTGCATAGTTTTTCCTGTCTCTGCCTCCCCAGTGTTGTGATTGAAAAGAATGTGATACCAACCTAAACCTTTTTTCAGAATTCACAAACCAAGGGCCAACTAAATGACACAGTGAATAAAAATGCTTGCCACGCAAGCTTGGTGTCCTCAAGCCACAAAGAATGTGAAAAGAGAGAACCAGCTCGGCAAAAGTTGTTCTCTGACCTTCATGCATGCACTGTGGCGCATGCACCCCAATAGACATCATACATACACAGTATTAGAAATAGTTATATATAAGGCATACATTTTAACTTTAAATGTTTACAAATTTATATATATCATTTGTATGAAACAATCCAAAGGGAAATATAAATATTGCCTCCAAACCCTTCTCAATTAACCACTCAAAGACATATCTTTTAGTCACTAGTATGTACATAAGGACATTTTAATTTGTTTCTTGTCTTTCATTTAGCAAGGTATCTATGTCCTTATCCTCAAGATTTTTGTTACTTTTACTTTTTTTGTTTTGTTTGGTTTGGTTTTTCAAGACAGGGTTTCTCTGTGGTTTTGGAGCCTGTCCTGGAACTAGCTCTTGTAAACCAGGCTGGCCTTGAACTCACAGAGATCCGCCTGCTCTGCCTCCCAAGTGCTGGGATTAAAGGCGTGCGCCACCCCCACCCAGCCTGTTTTTACTGTTTTTAATATTTATTTTTGTTTTATGTACATTGGTGTATTGCTTGCATGTATGTGTCTGAGTAAGGGTGATGGATCCTTTAAACTGGAGTTACAGATAGTTGTGAGCTGCCATTTTGGCGCTGGAAAGTAAACCCAGGTCATCTGGTAGAGCAATTGATCCTCTAACAGCTGAGGCCTATTTTTGCTGTTCCATTTTGGTTTGGTTTGGTTTCTTGCTGTTGATAGTCAGAAGTCTTCAATCTCTTGACCTTCCTACCTCAGGCTCCACACGCTGGAGTCGAGGTGTGCGTGTCTGTTCTCCAGGTATATTCTGCATATTTGTTTCAGTGATGACGTGCTATGTCTAGGCTCATCACAGTGTAAAGAAACTGTCATCTTTAAGCACATGAACTGACTGGTACTTTATTGGCAAATGTTGTTGATGAATACTTCCAGCAGTGTCTCTTCTTATCCCAGGGCACCAGGGCTTTTCAGTTTAATTGACACCATGTGGCCCCCAGTGATGCCTGTCGCCGAGCCTTCCTGTGGCCAGCCCAGTGAAGAGGTAAGCCGCCCAGACTTGGAAAGCTCCTCGTCAGGAACTGAGTTGGGCACTCCTACTGTAGTCAGATGGCTGTGTCTTTCCTTGGGCAGCACTATGCAACTAGTTCCTTTGTCTGCAGTGATGGGTGAGTGTCATCTAGGACAGACTACAGCTCCTCTCCAGTGCCAATATTCTGCCGGTTCTTTTCCAATGCTCCTCTGGAAAATTCTTGATGAATTTTGGTTTGTATTTTAGTTTTGTGAGAAATACAAAATCAGCCTCAGCCTGGAACCTATACTGACTTTAAACTCAAAGTAATCCTTCTTCAGCTTCCCAAATATTAGAATTACAGGTGTGTGCCTGCAAACTCAGTCATGATGCAATCCTCATTCACTGCTGCAAGTCAGTCTTCGTTAGCCTCATCCTGAAGCCGACGCTGCCTCAAATTCCTTTGCAATAGTTTATAAAGTCAACTCTCAGTTATCAGTTAGAACAGATGCTAGGTAGAATCCATAAATAGTCAACAGAAGTTTCTCTTTTCCTCACCACATTGTTCCTTGTAGGGACTCAGAAACAGAAAAAAAAATCAAGAAGTTTCTTCTACTGCCCTTCGGATTTGCCCATGAGGGTGGCTGCTTTAGTCTACAGTACCCAAAGCATCTCTCTCTCTCTCTAGCGCGCGCGCACACACACACACACACACACACACCTCCCTTTTCTTCTTCCTCCTCCCTCAACACCCACCTTGTCTGTGGTGTGTGTGTGAGAGAGACAGAGTCAGACAGAGAGAGAGAGAGTGTGTGTGTATGTGTGTGTGTGTGTGTGTGTGCATATAGCAGCCATATGTAGATGCTAAAGCTTGCTGCAAGAATATCTTTCTTCAGTTGCTTCTCCACCTCAAGTGTTCGAGAGAGGCTATCTCTCTGGAACTCACCATTTTGGTAGGATTGCCTGGCCACTGAGCTTTGGGATCCTTCTGGCTCCACCCCAAGTACTGGTGTTCCATCACACCAGCTTGTTCATGGGCTCCGGGAACTGAATTTTGTGGCAAGTGCTTGACCTACTAAGCCATCTCTCCAGCTTCTTGTAGCTGGCTTTTTAGCGGAGTGCTGCATGTATGACGTGTGAGCCTGTGCCAGGGAGCGTCATCCTTCTCAAAATTCCTGTCTGCACATTCTGTAAGGAGCAATTTCTAAGTGGTACTGGCAGTATACTCTGAGGAATAAGTTCTTCTCCTTCTGTTTTGTTTTAACACTGGGCCTTGTGTATCTTAGGATGACCTTAAAGTCCTGGTACCCCTGCTTCTTGCCCCCAAGAGTTGAAATTGCAGGCTTATGTTACCATGCCTGGCATGAATGCTAAATATAAAATGAAATCTTAAATCTGCACAGAAATTTTCTTATACATGGTGCCCCAGATGCACAAAGTAACCCATTTCTTATCTAGCCTTCCCATGAGAACATACATCGTAAAACAAAGTGTGTGTGTGTGTGTGTGTGTGTGTGTGTGTGTGTGTGTTTGTGCGTGTGTGTGTTCTAGTCTTAGGAACTGACTCTAGGGCCTTTCTGTACTAGATGCTCTACCACTGAGTTATATAGGTCTCACTAAGTTGCTCAGACTGGCCATGAAGTTCTCCTGAAGTCCAGGTAGGCCTTGAACTTGTGATCCTTGTGTCTCTGCCTCCCAAGCTGAGATCCCAGGCCTGCACAATCAAGCCAAGCCTGATCATGAGAATACTAAAAGAACTTATGTTGGCCGGGCGGTGGTGGCGCACGCCTTTAATCCCAGCACTCGGGAGGCAGAGGCAGGAGGATCTCTGGGAGTTCGAAGCCAGCCTGATCTACAAGAGCTAGTTCCAGGACAGGCACCAAAGCTACAGAGAAACCCTGTCTCGAAAAACCAAAAAAACAACAAAAAAAGAACTTATGTTAATAGTATTCTTTGGATCTTTTGTTTTTTTGGGACAGGGTTTCAAGTTGGCCTTGAACTCATAGACACCTACGTGCCTCTGCCCCCCGAGTGCTGGGATTAAAGGCGCACACCAACACCCAGCTCTTTGGCTCTTTTAACAAGACATTCTTACTCTCTTTTTTTCCTTTATACTAAACAGATAAAGACTTGCCTGCCTCCCCCTACCTTCTGTTATATCTTCTCTGCGCATCCGAGCCTGGGACACATCGATACAATTGAAGGGGACCCCATTTCTGAGCTCTACCAGCCTCCAGTTGTCCACTGCTTACAAGAAATCCTCCAGGTAATGGCTGTGTCTGTAACAGGTACTTCAGATGCTTCTGCTGTTCCTGTGCTTTCTCTGATGTTTCCGTCTTTGCCGTTCCAGAATGATGAGCATGGCACGCGCTGCAGCTTCTATGCCAAAGTGGTTTATCGAAGACCACAGGTAATATCGCCATGTCTGTCTGTCTGTCTGTCTTCCCCTCTCTTTCTCTAGCCAATGAACAATCTCTTAGAAATTAGTGGTATGCCATAATAGAAAAATATCTCTAAAATCTAGGTTAACCAATAATTTACCCTCCTCATTTGGAGCCATTCTTCTCTGTGTAAACTATGTGGAACTCCTTTGGGTTTGGTTGTTGCTGTTGTTTTTTAATTTTGGGTTTTTTTTTATTTCTATTGGGAATCTATTGCAGACATTTTTCCCCTGATCCATAGTCAGTGAAAAGCTATAGAAATACCAAAAGAATATGTTTCTTAACTTCTAATTGAGCTGCTGGTGGGTTGCGCATATATAAATAAAATTTAAATTGTGTCATCATAAACAGAGTATTTTAGCTTCTTCCTCAACTATAATAGAGGGCAGACTGTTCTTATAAAGGGCCGTATAATCAGTATTTTATGATTCTTGAATCACGCAGTTTCTGTAGCAATTAGTTGGTTTTACTCCACAATTTAAAAGCAGCCATATTGGCATTTATAAATGAGTGAACAGGAATTCTTTTTTTTTTAAAAAAAAAAAAAAGCACTTTCTCTAAGTCTAAACAAACTAAAGGCTGGCTCTGTGGTTTTCAGTGAGTCTGTAGAACACCTGGTATATGATGACACCGTGATCATCTGTGACTTCGTGTTATTCCAAAGTGTGTTCTAGGCACAGAACTATGCAGATGGTGCTGCAGGAGCCATTTGCCCTTCAGGGAGATGCTGTAACGCAGAGGCTGAGAGTGAGGAAGACAGGGAAGGAAACACAGTGGCAGAGGAAGACATTGAGTTCTCTGCTTCACTAGATCAGGGTACTGCCTCACGGGGCTGGGTGGGTATGTTGACGGCCTTATATGCAATAATTCCAAACATGCCAGGGCGGTTAGCTTGCCTTCCAGTGGGGTGTGTGTCAGATGACCCTGTTCTTAGGAACAAGTCAGGGATCCAGAACTGTTGCCCATGTTCAAATGCTTTTTCTGGGTTAAAACACTATCCTGAGTGAGGTAAGCCAGACCCAAAAAGAGGAACATGGGATGTACTCACTCATATTTGGTTTCTAGCCATAAACCAAGGACATTGAGCCTATAATTAGTGATCCTAGAGAAGCTAAATAAGGAGAACCCAAAGAAAAACATATAGGCATCCTCCTGAATATTAACCTTCAGCAAGCGATGAAAGGAGACAGAGACAGAGACCCACATTGGAGCACCGGACTGAAATCTCAAGGTCCAAATCAGGAGCAGAAGGAGAGAGAGCACGAGCAAGGAACTCAGGACCGCGAGGGGTGCACCCACACACTGAGACAATGGGGATGTTCTACTGGGAACTCACCAAGACCAGCTGGCCTGGGTCTGGAAAAGCCTGGGATAAAACAGGACTCTCTGAACATAGCGGACAATGAGGACTACTGAGAACTCAAGAACAATGGCAATGGGTTTCTGATCCTACTGCACGCACTGGCTTTGTGGGAGCCTAGGCAGTTTGGATGCTCAACTTACTAGACCTGGATGGAGGTGGGGGTTACTTGGACTTCCCACAGGACAGGAAACCCTGATTGCTTTTCGGGCTGGGGGGGGGACTTAATTGGGGGAGGAGGAGGGAAATGGGAGGCGGTGGCGGGGAAGATACAGAAATCTTTAATAAATAAATAAATTTTAAAAAAAAAGAACTCTTTAGGCTGGGCAGTGGTGGCACACGCCTATAATCCCAGCACTTGGGAGGCAGAAGTTGGTGGATCTCAGTGAGTTCAAGGCCAGCCTGATCTGCAGCGCAAGTTCCAGGACAGGCTCCAAAACTACACGGAGAATCCCTGCCTTGAAAAATAAACAAACCAAAAGAATTCTTTAATAGATTTTATGTTTTAGAAGAGTTTTGGGTCTGCATCAAAATCAAGGATAAGATAAAAATCTCCCATGTGTGTCTTGCCTCATAGATGTTATCAACATGTTCACAGAGTAGTAGATTTGTTAACAGCTTACACAATCATCTAGGGTTTATAGTTAATAATTCTTGCCATTATAATTTGGGACAGAATCATTGCAGAATCTATGGTAATAGATGTCCTCGGTGTTCTTCCTACTCATCCCTTTCTACTTCAGACCCTTTAGCAAGCACTGAAACCCAGAGTACAACATGGTCTAATCATGGAGTACACAGATTTTTCAGATTGGCTTTTTTCTTTCCATAGGCATCCATGTCTCCTGAGTGACTTGAGGGCTCACTCCCTGTAACACTCGGGAATAAGTGTTCCGTTATCTAGCTGTATCAGAGCTCATTTACCTACTGTGACAGTATTGATTGTCAGCTTGACAGAATCAGAATCACCCAGGAAACAAACCTGGGGACATGTATGGGGAAGTGTTCTTGATTGAGTTTCTGGGATGGAAAGGGGTCTCGCCAGAGTCTCTCCAGACTACAGAATGGACAAAGGCCACTGCAGCTGTGCCCCACGGCGAGTACACTCAATCTTGATCACAACTTAGCAGTGTTGTCCTTGCCGGTCTTGTGTTATATACATAAAGGGTGCAGAAGCCTCCATAAGGCCCATGGCCGGCCCATAAAGCAAAATGAGTTTGATTTGATCTCAGAAGTCTTCAGTAGTTGTATAAGTGAGGCATCTCTCCTGCTACTCAGTCTCTTAGCCATGAGCCATTGTAACATAAAAGGTGACACACAATGAAGCGTTCCAATACGGAGGGATGTGGGCATGACAAGGTGACACACAATGAAGCGTTCCAATACGGAGGGATGTGGGCATGACAAGGTGACACACAATGAAGCGTTCCAATACGGAGGGATGTGGGCATGACAAGGTGACACACAATGAAGCGTTCCAATACGGAGGGATGTGGGCATGACAAGGTGACACACAATGAAGCGTTCCAATACGGAGGGATGTGGGCATGACAAGGTGACACACAATGAAGCGTTCCAATACGGAGGGATGTGGGCATGACAAGGTGACACACAATGAAGCGTTCCAATACGGAGGGATGTGGGCATGACAAGGTGACACACAATGAAGCGTTCCAATACGGAGGGATGTGGGCATGACAAGGTGACACACAATGAAGCGTTCCAATACGGAGGGATGTGGGCATGACAAGGTGACACACAATGAAGCGTTCCAATACGGAGGGATGTGGGCATGACAAGGTGACACACAATGAAGCGTTCCAATACGGAGGGATGTGGGCATGACAAGGGAAGGTCAGACGGAAGCAAGACTGAAGCCCAGCATTGAAAACACCAAATTGTGAAGCTCTGACTCTGGCATCTGGAGCTGCTGATGGCATCCTCTGAGGTCAAAAAGGCTTGAAGGAGCCTGCCCTGCCAGCTCTGTACCACAGCACACAAGGCTTCTTTCTTGGCCCATCTCTATCCCATGCCTGCAGCCCTCCTCAGGATACCCTGTGGTCCTGGTATCTCCGCACCTCAGTGCTTTCATGCAGTGGGCCTCCAGACAGAGACTGGATCAGCATGAGTGAGCTGAGCTCCAGCATTTCCTTCTCACCTTTCTGACTGCTGCGGCAGGAAGACCTGCTGCCTCTCACACTGGCCTTCCCACCATCGCCTTCCCTGCCTTGACTGACCGTGCTCTAGAGCTACAAGCAAAGAAGTCCTTTCTTCCTCCTGAAGCATCCTTCCTCAGGTCTTCTCTCATAGTAATGAGAAAAGTAACACATCTCCCCAAAGATCTTGTCTGCTCCCAAGTTTAAGCAATTACAAATAAGAAAAGATTTATTTTAAACAAATTTTAGCTATTGGATATTGATGTCTTTTTATGAAAGATAGTCTTATTATTAATTTTTATGCCCTGGTAGTAGAAGTAATTTGGTAATTAATTTAAAAAATAGGGATCCAAAAAATGGTCAAGGAAGATTGCTCCGCAGGCAGGCCCCGTGTGAGGAAGGAGGGAAGTAGGAGAGAAACGACTCCATAAGAGTGTCAGCTGGCATCTCTGTGCTTGTGTGTACACATGCATCCCAACAAGAACAGTAGTAATAATGAAATGTAAAATTAAACTAAGAAAAAATTAGAAGATACTGGTCTCTCAGTCATTTGAAAGACAAATCTCAAGTATTGATGAAGAGCATTTAGTTTTTACCCTTGGAGGGAAAAATATAGATATCTGTTTTGGTTTTGGTTTTGGTTTTTCACTTATGGCTGAACGTTGGTTCACTATACCACAGCAACAAGGTCTGTGTTTTCAACAGCTTGACAGTATAGAAAGAGAGGAAGGAAGGGAAGAAGGGGGAAATTAAAGAGTTTTCTTCCACGTCTAAGACTGGCCTGCTATGTGGGTTTTGGTGGGCTGGGAGCCTCTGATCTCCTGAGGCATATCTGATGAGCATATTGGCTGCTTGAGCCTGGCACCCTGCTCAGAGGGCTTAGGAATCAAAGGTGATCCAACAGGGACATGTCAGGATCCTAGGTGACCTCTCACAGCTGTGTCACCTCTAAGTCACAATCTCAGGGAAGCTGCACTGTAGCCCCCTCATTTTTCATTCACTAGGTTTTATACAATGTGTTACTGTTGTTCATTTGGTATTCACGTCTTTCCAGATAGAAGCTATCTCCTTGGTTGTCTGAGCATAGTCAACATGTGTGGTGTTTTATGAGAGATGGCTTCCAGAGGTTCCTCTGTTTGAGTACTTGGTCTCCAATTGGTGGTGACGTTTGGGAGGTCCCTGAAACCTTTAGGAAATATAGTTTTTCTGGAGGAAGTATGTCACTTGGGGTAGGCTTTGAGAGTCATCTCTCCCCCTTCCTCTCCCTCCTTCCTGTTTGCCCCATGCTCCTGTTAGCATGCCCTCCCCATCATTATGCACTGCGGCCCTCTGGAGCCATTAACTAAGCAAACGTTCTCCTCCATCACCTTTATAACAGCAACCAACGGAAGAGTAGCTGATCTTTATTTTAATTCTTCTCTTCTGACACAGTAAGATGTTTCAAGCTGACCTTTGGTGATTTGTTTTTCATTGATTTGCCTTTTAGTGTGTGCACATGTGCGTGTGTGTGTCCACATGTGTGTGTGTATCTGTGCGCTGTGGAGGGCAGAGGGCAGCTTCTGAGATGCAGTCCTGCCTCCACCATGTGGAAGATTGTCTAGTTTAGCATCAGGCTCCTATGTGCCTGCTCTTTGGGCTTTAGACTTTAGAATCAGTCCCTTTTTCAAGGAGTGCAGTGAATTTTAAAGGGAAATGATATTTAAAAGCCAATATCTGGCTCTAGGTAGTCTTGCTTATATTGGAATATAATTATTTTTAGGCCTTCTCTGTGACTAGAGCAAGGAGACAGATGTGGATGTATCTCTGCATTCCTGGTATGTCTGTCTGAAGTCATGCTGTGCACCAGTTCCTCCCACCAGAGACCATCTTCTCTAGGATTTTCTCTAGACTTTCCTGGCTTGGAGATAGAAGCAGGAAGATCAGGAGTTTAAGATGACCCTTGGCTCCACAGGGAATTTGAGTCCAATCGGGGCTACATGAAATTCAGTCTCAATAAATGAAACCTTCCCTCACCAGCAAGGAGAAAGCTGGCTCTGTAAATATTTTCCTCAGTAATATTTACTCTAATTTGTTTTCTGTATTCAATCCCTAATGATCTAAGCTCTTCACCCCAGCCCACATCTCCTAAGCATGCCATCCACTCCAGCCATATCAACTGAACTCTTAAACCAGCCAAGCACTTAGATCCTGGGCCTACACTTTCTCCTTGACTTGAACTTCATCTATTGATGTAAGTTTGACCAACTGGTAAAGGCAGAAGGCCGGTTTACTAGAACTTCCTAAAGTGTGACAGCTCCTGCCAATGACTATACACACACACACACACACACACACACACACACACACACACATTCGTCCATACATTCCAGAAAGGGGAAAAGAAAGACAAAACTAATAAAATGAAGGCTGCTGCACATGCAGCAGGTTTGTGACAGCTGCTTTGTACGTCCTCTGCATGGTCACATGACATCTGTCCCTAACCCTCAAGAAACGGATGGGTCCACTGAACAGAAGTCGTAGACCTGGGAGGGAATGGAAATGCATTCTCCCTGAGAACTTCAGGGGACAAGGGGAGAACTGCCTGTGAGGGCTGTGTTGTGCCCTATAGAGGAGCCCTAACAGCCACGGAGAGGGTGGGGCTGCACCAGTGAGTGCCAGTAACCTTGGTGTGGAAACTTCATTGTACGTTTTAAGTTGTGTTTGAAATCATGTATTAAATTTTGAGTATAAATAATCACTAATATACTGCTTTTAAAGGTTTGGGATATGTACAGTTAATAGGGTTTTCTTTTTTTTCTGTTACATTTTCTGTCATTTATTTAATTTTGTCTTTGATCATCATACAAAAATTAGTATAAATGTATATGTTTTTACATAATTTCAGTGTAGACTTGTGGATATTTATTGGTAATTGGTCAGCTATTTGCCAGCATTTACCCCCTTTTTTTCCATTTTTTTATTGAAAAAAGGAGAAAAAAAAAAACAAGTTTCCACCTCCTCCCAGCCTCCCATTTCCCTCCCCCTCTTCCCCCCCTTCTCCCCCTCCTCCCACCCTTCTCCCCCTCCCCCAACTCCTCTCCCTCTCCCTCTCCAGTCCAAAGAGCAGTCAGGGTTCCCTGCCCTGTGCTAAGTCCTAGGTCCTCCCCTCTCCGTCCATTTCTAGGAAGGTGAACATCCAAACTGGCTAGGCTCCCACAAAGCCCGCACATTACATAGGTTCAAAACCCCGTGCCATTGTCCTTGGCTTCTCATCAGCCGTCATTGTTCGCCATGCTCAGAGAGTCCAGTTTTATCCCATGCTTTTTCAGTCACAGTCCAGCTGGCCTTGGTGAGCTCCCAATAGATCAGCTCCACTGTCTCAGTGGGTGGGTGCACCCCTCGTGGTCCCGACTTCTTTGCTCATGTTCTCCCTCCTTCTGCTCCTCATTGGGACCTTGGGAGCTCAGTCCAGTGCTCCAGAGTGGGTCTCTGTCTCTATCTCCATCCATCACCAGATGAAGGTTCTATGATGATATGCAAGATATTCGTCAGTATTGCTCTAGGATAGGGTCATTTCAGGTTCCCTATCCTCAGCTGCCCAAGGAACTAACTGGGGACCTTGGCTTGGGCATCTGGGAGCCACTCTAGGTTCAAGTCTCTTGCCAACTCTAAGGTGGCTCCCTTAACTAAGAATTGTGCTTCAGTGCTCCCCTATCCAACCTTCCTTTATCCCAATCTCCTTTTTCCCCAAGTTCCCCCCATTCTCCCCTTCTCCCTTTTCTCTCCCCATCTCCCCTTACCCCCATTCCACCCCACCCCCAAGATCTCAATTTTCTCCCCGGCCATTTTGTCTACTTCCCATAGCCAAGAGGACAACTATATGTTTTTCCTTTGGTTCACCTTCTTACTTAGCTTCTTTGGGATCACCAATTGTAGACTCCGTGACCCTTGTTTATGGCTAGAAACCAATTATGAGTGAGTACATCCCATATTCATCTTTTTGGGTCTGGGTTACCTCACTCAGGATAGTATTTTCTATTTCCATCCATTTGCACGCAAAATTTGAGAAGTCATTGTTTTTTACCGCAGCGTAGTACTCTAATGTGTAGATATTCCACACTTTCTTCATCCATTCTTCCATTGAAGGGCATCTAGGTTGTTTCCAGGTTCTGGCTATTACAAATAATACTGCTATGAACATAGTTGAACAAATGCTCTTGTCGTATGATCGGGCATCTCTTGGGTATATTGGATCCTGTTTTCGTATCCAATCTCTTAGCCTGTGCCTTTTAATAGGTGAGTTAAGTCCATTGACATTAAGTGATATTAATGACCAGTGGTTGTTAACTCCAGTCATTTTTTTAGTCGTAGAGTTTGTGTGTTTCCCTTCTTTGATTTGTGTTTGTGAAGGGTCTCTAGATGTCTGAGTTATTGTGGTCATTGTTGGACTCCTTGGTTAGTGATTTTCCTTCTATTACTTTCTGTAAGGCTGGATTTGTGGCTGCGTATTGTTTAAATTTGTTTTTATCGTGGAAAATTTTATTTTCTCCATTTATAGTGAATGAAAGCTTGGCTGGGTATAGTAATCTGGGCTTGCATCCATGGTCTCTTAGTTTCTGTAGTACATCTATCCAGGACCTTCTGGCTTTCATGGTTTCCATGGAGAAGTCAGGTGTAAGTCTGATAGGTTTACCTTTATAAGTAATTTGGCCTTTTTCCTTTACAGCTCTTAATATTCTTTCCTTATTCTGTACGCTTTGTGTTTTGATAATTATATGGCGAGGGGATGTTTTTTTTTGATCTAGCCTATTCGGTGTTCTGTATGCTTCTTGCACCTTCATAGGTATATCTTTCTTTAGGTTGGGAAAGTTTTCTTCTATAATTTTATTAAATATATTTTCTGGACCATTGAGCTGCACTTCTTCTCCTTCTTCTACTCCTATTATTCTTAGGTTTGGTCTTTTTATTGTGTCCCATATTTCCTGAATATTTTATGATGAGAGTTTGTTGGACTTGCTGTTTTCTTTGATCAGTGTGTTTATTTTCTCTATGGTCTCTTCAGAATCTGAGATTCTTTCTTCTAACTCTTGTATTCTGTTGGTTATGCTTGTTTCTGTAGACTCTGTTTGTTTACTTAAATTTTCCATGTCCAACCGGCCCTCTGTTTGTGTTTTCTTCTTTGCCTCCAGTTCAGTTTTCAAGTCTTGAACTGTTTCCATTATTTGTTTGATTGTTTTTCCTTGGTTTTCTATGGTATCATTCACTGATTTATTCAATTCTTCAAACTTTCTGTTATATTTCTCATCCATTTCTATAAGGGCGTTTTTTACATGCTGTTTAAGGGCATCAATCACTTTCATGAAGTCAATCTTTTCTACTTCTTCTTGATTAAGGTGTTCATGTCCTCCCGTTGTGAAGTCGCTGGTTTCTGGTGGCTTCATGTTGCTTTTCAGCTTGTTGGGCGAATTCTTGCCTTGGCGTCTGCCCATCTCTTCTTCCAAATCCTCCCTTATGAATCTTCTTTTACCGGATCAGGTCTCCTTGTCTACCCAACGCTGGCTCTCCCCAATGCTGTTTCTCCTGGCACCGAGAGATCAGGCCTCCGTGCTGGTGGGCAGGTCGCAAACAAAGCGCCTACCCTGCTTGGTGCAGGCTGGCGATAGAAACAAAGGGAGTCCCGCCCGCTTGAGTGCCCCGAGGATTCGGACCCAGTGCCCAGACAGGCTGGGTTGGGTGATGTTATGTGCAGAAAGAGGGCAGTGGGGAGCTGGGTGGGCTAGGAAGAAAGACGCGGTATGCAGGGAGTGGAGGCCCTGCCGAGAGCCCAAGAAGGATAGGGGGCCAAGGAACCTCTGAGCTCCCCTTCGGAGGCTGGCGCCCCGGGGCCAGAAACTCACCCCAATGCTGTCTCTCCTGGCGCCGAGAGATCAGGCCTCCGTGCTGGTGGGCAGGTCGCAAACAAAGCGCCTACCCTGCTTGGTGCAGGCAGGCGATAGAAACAAAAAAACTAATAGGGTTTTCTTATTTCAAATTGCAGCTAAAGAATCTCTTGGCACAAAAGGAAATCTGGCTGCTGGTGACTGACATCACCCTACAAATACAGGATGAAAGGGACCACTCCCTCCCCAAAACGCTGCCAATCTATGTAGCCCCCTCATGTGTGCTGGGTCCGGGAGTTGTAGAAGAACTTGCCATGGCTGTGCCTCCTACTATACTCTTCAGGGATGCTCTTCGAGACAAGGGTATGCTGCTTTCTCTTGGCTGCCTAACTAGAGTGGCTGCTTCGATCCTGCACTGCGGCCCCATCCTGCTCAGTTCTGCTGGCACCTTCCCAAAGCCCAGTGCGAGCCTAGCCTGGAGGGGGTACAGAGGCCATCTTACCCGCCGTTGGCTCTCATTGACTTTGCCAACCTGGTAGGAGCCAGCACCCCAAGTTGTGATAGACACTGGAAAGACACTTTTGGCCACTTGACTCTGTTGACAGCACCTGTGCATATGTGGAAACCACCTACAGTCATGTCCTAGCTGTCTCTTTTTAAAATAAAACAAAAACTAGAGAACATTAGGTATATGTCTGGCCCTGTAACAAAGACCTGTAACCCCAAAACATGGGATGCTGAGGCAGAAGTATCATCAGTTAGAGGCCAGCCTAGGTCACACAGTAAGACCCTTTTTCAAAATAATAATAATAACAACAATAATAAGGTAGGCTTTAGATCAGTCCATATTTTTCCTTGGGATCAAACAGTTAAACTTTTCCCATTTTATTTAGGTATAGCGAATACCATAAAATTCATCCCATTCAATTGTATTTGAATGTGGTAGCTGTGTTCTTTTCCACGGTTGTCCACTGGGGGCTTTGAGATGTGCTTCCATGTGACACTGACCTGCTGGACAGCCTCCATTAGGAAGTGACAAACCCGTCTGTGCCTTTTCTTCCTGCACAACTCGCGGTGGCTGGTGAAGGAGACTGGCTGGAGTGTGATGCTTTTCTTAATTGTGTGAATAATCTGAACTATCTCCATGGCAGGTCAGATTGTTTGTGTTGAGCGGACAGTCCTCCTACCCCAGAAGTCCCTCTTGTATGTACCTCCTGGTGCTGGTTCCTGTGACCTGCCTGGCCCAGTGACACTGGATGAACTGGGCTCCCTCACACCTGCCAACTCCATTTGCAGCGTGCAAGGTGGGTAGCCCTCTGATTGAAAGCAGAATTTCCATGGTCTTACGTGCTGTATTATTTTAAATACACTGCTCGGCAAGTTTTATTGGGTGTCTATGTTCCAGACATTAGATATATAGGGAAAAAGTAAGAATAGGGTCTGTGATTGTGGACTGGGAGTCCATACAGAAAGATGTAGACCAGCTAAGTGCACAAACAAAGCTCAGTGTCTCAAATGGTCCTCTCACCTTGCTGCATAAGATCTAGGAAGGCTCCCCAAAGACTGGATCCTTGAGCCTATGAGATGGCTCAGCAAATGAAGGTGTTGCCCCCAAACGAGTGACCTCTGAATTCAGTCCCACCATTGACACAGTGTAAAAAGAGCGCCGGTTCCCACAAGTTATTCTCTGTACTGTGCATGTATACAACACAAGCCTGTGTGTGTGTGCTCACGCGTGTGCGCACATGTACACATACAAAATAAATAAATAAATAAATAAATAAATAAATAAATATTTTAGGTACCTGAATTCTTAAGTTAAGATCTGAAAGATACACCAGTGACAAGGAGCCCGACTCAGAAGCTAGCCAACAGGAGAGAACGGGCTAGCCAACAGGAGAGAACGGACAAGCCAGTGGAGAAGGGCGGGGAGACTGGAGGATGGAGAGAGGACAAAGAGCAGGACTCAGAAGATAGCCAGCAGGACAGAGCTGATAGACCAATGGCGAAGAATGGAGAGAGGTACCAAGAGGAAGCTGAAGGACAGCTAGCTGTCAAGAGTATAGTCTGCTGTGCACAGAAGTGGGCAGCTTCATTAGTGACAAAGTCACAAACATAGCGGTCTGCACACTCAGAGAACACCCTGTAATGATAGCATAAGGAGTGGTTGAAAACTAGCTTTGAAGACCGGAGGGGACACGGTCTGGATTCCCCCCTGTAGGTACAGGGCCCAGAAAGACAAATAATGCAGCCACAGAGAAGTAAACAGAAGACAAACAGAGCAGAGGGTTTCATTAGGAAGAGTATTGATGGTATTGCCTAATTACTGATCAAGAGGGAGCATACGTGCAGAGAGAAGCTTCACTTGCTCAGAGTACTTTAATATGTTCACAGCATTGTACAAGCATCACTATAATGTTGGAACAAAACAAGCAAACCAAACCGTGGTACATGCTGCCTGCCACACCCTTAAGAAACTGTCAGTCTGCTTTCTGCTTCTGTGGCTTTCCTGTTCTGGACTATTTGCTGTTGCAGGATCTCCATAGCCTTTGAGGTGCTCCTGTCCTCTGTGCTGAGGGTGGGTGGTAGTTGCAGGTGTGCACCTCCATGCCGACTTTGTTGTTTGTCAGACATTCTCTTTCGTATATTCACATGTACGCCTGGAGCCTGGGAATGTCTGAAGAGGGTGTTGGATGTCCCGAAACTAGAGGGATAGGTAGTTGTGAGCCACTTTAATATGGTTGCTGAGAACCAAACCCAGGTCCTTTGCAAGATCAGCAAGTGCTCATACCCATCTCTCCATCCACTGGTTATTCTTTTAATAAGATGTCCTACTGTAGCCTGAACTGTTTGTAACTCACTGTGTGGCCCAAACTAGCCTTAAACTTAAGATCCTGCTAGTTCAGCCTTGCAGCTACAAACCGCTACACTCAGCTCCAGGCTTCCATTTTCATTTTCCGTCACCATTATCACACGCGTATGTGCATGTAGCATGTCCACCTATGGAGGTCAGCTCTGTGGCGTCAGTTCTCCCTGTGGTGGAACTCGGATCGTCAGGCTTGCACAGCACTTACCACACTGAGGCGCCCGTCTCCTTGACCTGGCTTCTGTTTCTCAAGTGATTAAGTGTACCTTATGACCCAGGATGTGGTCTTTTGAAGTGAATGTTCTCTCTAAGCATAAGAATGTGTTTTCCTGCTGCTGGATAAAAATATCAGCTATTCAGTTCAGTCAGTAGGAGTGTTGGTTTGAGGTTATGCTTGTGAATTTATTGTTCCTACAAGTTCCATCTCTCTGTTCCATATGTGTTTTGTTTTATTTTATTTTATTTTAGCCTCACTAATATCGCCCTGATAGAGCTGGAACTTTATAGACCATTCTGGTCTTGAGAGCCACCGATTCTGCCTCCCAATTAAAGGCATTCACCTGGTTCTTCATGTATTTTGATGCTTTGCTGGGTGCATATACGTTAAAGAATTGACGCTATTATTGTTACATAACAATTATTTTTGGCCCCAGTAATTTTCAGGACTCATTGCCCTGTCTGAAATAAAAATTACTGTGGCATGCTCTTACTAGACTTAGCATTGGGTTATGTCCTGCTCTCTCCCTTTATGCATTGATCGTTTCTTTTAGATAGCATGTAGTTGGTTCTTGTTTTTGTCGATGCTAATAATCTGCCATTTAACTTGTATAGTAAGATCATTCATTAGCATTTGAAAGGATTAGTGTTGTAGCTGATTGATACAGCTTTTCCAATGTGTTACTCCTGGATCCTTTTCCTACTCTATTTCTAGGTTGTTGTGTTGTTGCTGTTTTCCCATTTGCATTGAGCATTCAGTGTATTCTATTTCCTTTCAGTATTTCTGTTTTTTTTAAGACTTAAACTCTTACCTGGACATGGTACTGCACGCCAACATAAGCTGCATAGTGAAACTCATAAAAATTAAAATGAAGTAGAGTCTTTTTAAAAGGTACTAGTGGTTGTCCTAGAGTTTCTGGTAAACAATTACAAAACTCGGGTCTGCTTTTAGATGGCACCGCTGTCCTGTTTCCTGTGAAAATGTTACTAGCCAAGCATGGTGGTTCATGCTCGTGGTCTGCACTTGAGAGGCAGAGGCATTAAAGTCACCCTATGTTTGAGAGCTGATCCACATTAGCTAGTCAGGGCTATATGGCAAGACTTGGTACCAGAAAGCAAGCTATGCACACACCCAGTTACACCACTACTGTTCTTTATCTTGCCCATAGGTGTAAGTATTGAATACATGTTATTGTCAGTTTTGAAAACCTATTAAGTCAAAAATACTTTGCTTGTCAATTTAATTTCATAGATGGTATGTTTCCTATAGACATTTTCTGACATTTTCCTCCCATCTCCTCATTCTCTAGTAACATTCACTGTGGATTTCGTCTGTTTCCTGGCCATCTCCAAAGGTGTCCTGCAGGCCTGTGGTGGACAAGCCCAGTGTGTAAACACATTGTCATGGAACAGGTTACTGCCAGGTTCCCTGAGAAGAGAAAGCAAAGTAACAAAGATTGTCTCTACCTGCCAGGAGGGGTGCCCTCAGTACAGTGATGGTAGAGAGTAGACTGACCCTGCCAGCTGTCCGTGGCCTCCCAAAGGCTGGTAGCTGACCTCAGGGACAAAGTCACACAAAGCTGGTCCGCACTGCTCTATGACAGCAGTGCCCCTTCTTGGGTTATTCACTGTCTTGCCCTGCTGCCTCCAGGCCCAGAGACTCTCAGATAGGACTTGTTCTTGGTGTAGTTCCTTCTTCACATCTACCCTTTGAAGGTCCCTCTGTAAAAAGATGGTCTAATAGCTAATATATAGCCTTCCCCGAGCCTATCTCTGAGAGATTTCTGTGTATCAGCCAGAGTAAATAAAGACTTTTTAGCAGTGAGTGCAAGAGATGAGGCAGGCTTTCCTTTCAACACTCATGTAAAATTATTATACCAACTGCTTAGTGGTATACTTCCATCCAGCCCTCAAATCTGGCTTACGACTGTATGCATGAGATGATCTCCAGGGCCTATAAACTGCAGATAGACTGCATGTCGTCAGCTCATGCCATATTCTCTAACTAATCCCACGGAAAGTCAGATACCTGAGTAAAGCGGAGCTTGGATTAGTAGCAGCCTGCTTTTAGTGGTCCGTTTTCAGAAAGGAGTTGGGAGTAAGCCTGAGAGCTTGCCTTGGGCTCCATTCTCAGTGCTGCAGGAAACTTGGGCTGCAAGAAGGCCAGAGCACAGGTGTCCACTGCTGCTTGAGATGTTACCTAATGTCTCCCTTTGGACTCCTGCTGTGTCTCCACAGCTAAGGAGCTACTAGGAGAGAAGAACCCATTTTCAAGGGTGTAGCCTCTGATGTAGCCAACCTTTAGTAAAACGTCACGTGTTCCAGAGCGCATGGCAGCACAAACTACATGATGTAGGGAGACATGAAGCTGACTGGATAGGGAGGAAAGGTGGAATGAGGGGTGGATAAGATAAAAGTACATGGTTTCAAATAGCCAATAGAAATGAAAAATACTTCACTGTTTTTCATCCATTCGACAGACGTTTGATTATATTTACAAGACAGTGTCATTAGTTGAGGCAGGTTCTTCAAAATTGACCTATTCTTATTTTTTAGAAGTCATTTAAGTTTGTACTGTATGAACGTATTTTAATAAACCAAGTCTTCTAGTTCTCGTGTAATTCTGCTTCACTGCCTGTAAATGCTGTTTCCTGGTGCTTGTTCTAATGGAGAATGACATTTTGCTTCAAAAATGTGAATGGGGGTAGGGGATATACCTCTGAAGTGAAATGTTTGCCGCATGCTAGGTTTGATCACCAGTACAAACAAGAACTAGAAGATAAAGATGTAGAAGAAGAGAAGGGGCAGGAGGGGTGAATTCCTTCTCTGGTTTTGGAAATTCAGCCACCTCTTACTTGTTCTTTTGATATCAAAATGACTGTAATTTGACAAGGATGGTCTGAAGTACACTAGTACATCCAGGGGACATCTTCATCTCTACTGTGTACTGACAACCTCATGGCTGTATTGCTTACCTAGTCTTGGTCCTGTTCCGTCAGCCTGCATACCTAGCTCACTCCCCTGACTCTTGAGCCAGCTCCTGGGCCGCATTCTTCAGGGGCCTGTCCCAGTTTAGACTTTATCTTCTGGTGTTTGTACTCAGTGTTTATCTGTTTCACCTCCCTTCTTCCCCAACTGGACTGATCATGTGACAGTAGAGACTTTATATTCCATGCTGTGATGGTTTGAGTGAAAATGGCCCCATAGACTCACAGGCAGTGGCACTATTAGGAGGTGTGCCTGATGGAGTAGGTATGGCTTTGTTGGAGGAAGTATGTCCCGGGGGGTGGGATTCCAAGTCTTTGATGCTCAAGCAAGTCCCAGTGGCACAGTCTCTTCCTGCTTCTCTACAGGTACAGATGTAGAACTCAGTCTCTCTCCAGCACCATGTCTACCTGCATGCCACCATGCTTCCTACCATGACACTAATGGACTAAACTTTTAAACCTATGAACAAGCCCCAAATAAATGTTTTTCTTTTTACAAGAGTTGCCATGGTCATGGTGTCTCTTCAGAGCAGTAAAAACCCAAACTAAGACAGAAGTTGGCACCAAGGACTGGGGTATTGTTGTGATAGACCTGACCATGATTTTGTTTGGAGGAATGTGGACTTTGGGAGTTTGGATTAGAAAAGCAGTTGAAAGCTTTAAGTGGGGCTTAATTGGCCATCCCAGTAGGAGCCTGGAAGGCAGTGGTGCTGAGGGTGATTTGAACTGTGGGGATCTGGATCAAGAGGTTTCAGAGAGCCGGGCGGTGGTGGCGCACGCCTTTAATCCCAGCACTTGGGAGGCAGAGGCAGGCGGATCTCTGTGAGTTCGAGACCAGCCTGGTCTACAAGAGCTAGTTCCAGGACAGGCTCCAAAACCACAGAGAAACCCTGTCTCGAAAAACAAAAACAAAAAAAAAAAAGAGGTTTCAGAGGAGAATATTTGTATGTGGCCTAGAGAGTGTTCTTGTGTTATTTTGGCTAAGGACATAGCTGCGCTTTCCCCTTGTCTGAATTGTCTGACTGTGACTAAATTGAAGAGTTTTGGATTAATGACATTAGCAGAGGCGATTTCAAAGCAACCTAGTATTGACTTTATTACGTGATTATTATGGTTACTGTTAATGCAGATCTATAAAGAAAAGGAACAAGTTGAGCAAAGAAAAATACATAATGTACAGTACAAGGAGTAAAGGGGCACAAGGAAGTGGAAAGGTGCTAAATCCTGTGCTCAGGGAAATAAAGCAATCAAAGAAAAGCCTGGTGTTAGTAGAATAAAGGGAGTGGCAACCTCAGTGCAACACCCTCCCCAGCTAAGCTCCCGGTCTGTGAGCAGAATTAAAGCAAAGTTTACTGCCAGGTGTTGGTGGTACACACCTGTAATCCTAGAACTAGAAGACAGAGATGGTAGATCTCTTAGTCTGAGGCCAGCCTGGTTTAGAGATTAAGTTTCAGGACAGCCAAGCTTGGGCAGTGAAGGAAACAATGGAAAACAGAAAATTGGTAAAGATATATTTGAAAAGAGGGGGCCATATTCCAGCCCCACCAAGCAGCAGAACTTGACAGGGGTGTCCCTGAATGGAGGCCTAGATAGGCCATTGTGTGAAGCTGCGAAGGTGAAGTCTGGATTGACTTGGAGACCCCAAGATCTTGGCAATGCCAGAGCCTAGGACACCTGCTGAGGAAAGCTGCTATCAGGGTGTGGGGCCAGCCCAGGAGGAAGAAGTGCGCTGCAGTCAACAAAGCTGAAAGGAACTGGAGATCTGAAGAGCACTTTGACATCAGACGTGGAGATAGAGTTCGGAGTTTGCCCAGCTGGGTTTCAGTCTTGCTTAGGTCCAGCATTTCCTCACTATGCTCCCTTTTGGAATGGTAATGTCTATCCTCTGCCATTATATGTTGGAAGTATGTAGTCTTGTTTTTTATTTTGACTTGACAGGGGATTACAGTTAAAAGATTACAGAGTCTCAGAAGAGACTTTGAATTTTGAGTTTTTGGACATTGTTGAGACTGTGATAGACTATGGGGACTTTTGGTGTTGGACTGAATGCATTTAGCATTGTGATATAGTTATATCCTATGGGGGCCAGGAGTGGAATGTGAAGTTTGGATGAAAATGGCCCC
Organism: Microtus oregoni; assembly: GCF_018167655.1. Taxonomy (NCBI): domain Eukaryota; kingdom Metazoa; phylum Chordata; class Mammalia; order Rodentia; family Cricetidae; genus Microtus; species Microtus oregoni. The sequence goes on from NW_024543088.1 coordinate 17,264,585, forward strand.
ATAAGATCGCAGGGAGCAGCACTCTTAGGAGGTGTGGCCTTGCTGGAGAAGGGGTGACTTTGTTGGAGGAGATGTTTCACTGGGGTCAAGGCTTTGAGGACTCATATGCTCACAGCAGTCCAGTGTCTCATAGTCTCTTCTTGCTGCCTACGGATCCACATATAGAACTCTTGGTTCCTTCATCAGCACCATGTCTGTAAGTGTTACAGCTTTGATGGAAAGTTATTCTGGCAATGCAGAGCCAAGGAATATCACGGGTCACAGTAAGGGTAGCAGCTTACAGCCCTGCTCCTACGGGAATGTTTCCCCAGTGTAACTGCTCTGCTCCAGCAGGGGAGGGCTTCCCCAAAGATGTTATTACAGTTCAGCTCCAGTTCTGCTCAGTCCCGCTGAGTATAACGTCTCCACTCCGCTACAGTGAAAGTGTTACAGCCTTGCTCTGCTCAGCTCCGCCCAGGCTCCGTTTCTGCTCCTGTGAAAGGTCTCACCCACCCCTCACTCAGGAGATTTGTTGGGAGGGAAGAGTGGAGGAGGGTGACTGCCTCTGTCAGGATGGAGAAAGGCAGCAGCAGACTGAACAGGTGCAGGGTTTACATAGGGCTTCCTAGGGGTGGGGTTTTCCAGGGAGACTTTCAGTGTGGGAGTTGGTCAGATTTCAGTCCTTTGTTGAGCTCAGATTGGCTAGATCTCGTGAACAGGTATTGGTTAGTTTTCTGCTTATTTGGTCAGGGACAGATTTGGCTCTGGTTTCAGGGCCAAAATGTGTTCCTCTCACTGGCCCTTTTTAGCCTTTTGACTCTAATTTCAGGGCCAGGGCGTATTTGTTTGACTGACTGTGATTCTGTGGCCAAATTGTGTTCCTTTGGCACTGGTTTCAAGGCCAGAGTGTGTTTCTCTGGGTGCTGCATGTCTGACTCCACAGCTAGGGATTGGTGATCCTGTAATAGCAACTGGTTGAAAGTCTGGTTAGAAATCCTTTGGATCTGTTGTTGAAGGAGTCTAGACAAGAAGTTTCTAAGGCAGGATGCAACTAGTGAGATTAAGAAAAGGGGGAGAAGAGGGGCTAAGAAGTATCTTCCCGTTCCATATTGGACTATGCACTAGCCAGAGGCATCAAGCTGTCCCTCATGTTTTGAAGATCTGTCTGAAGTTGTTGGATCTTACCTTTTACTGTACCTGATTGGTTAACAGAAGCAATGTTCTTCCCCAAGAAAGAGACAAAGACCACTTCTCTGCTATTAGTAAATTTAATCTTCTCTGATTTTTGTAGTACTATGGTACTACAGGTACTACAAGGTCTATCTGATCCTGAAGGGTGAGGATAGTCTGAGCTACCTATTGGAAATCCTGGATGAATTGTGAGCAAAGCCAATGGTAAATGGGGAAGTAGTCAAGCCCGCTGCTCCAGTGGCTACACCTGCAGTTATGCCTAGAGCCGCCAGAAGGGGGTAGAACCTGAGTTGCTTGTTTGTCATCCATGCTGCTATAAACTCAGTGATGGGAACTGGCAAGGCTTCCTCACCAGGTCCCACCCCTAATTAGGAGAAAGGAACACCAGGATGTAAGTCCTACCACCTAGAAGGTAGGCAGTGGTACACTTGTGTGCCACAGAGAATCAAGGCATTGTGAATGCTTTGGCAGAAGGGCTGGGTTGTAGTACTAAGGGTTATGGTATTATTGCAGTCTGCAACACCAAAGAGAGAAGCGTGGGAGAGATGAGGTATAGTAGTGATATTTGGCTCAGAGCAATTTACCAGTGACAAGTTAGGAGAATCTAGTAAGACAATGGGAGGGGGCACAAATGGTGATTGTGAGTTTGACCCAGGAGGGACACACAACCAGCATTCTTATAAGCAGTCAGGCAAGACACTATTCAACAGCTGAAATGCAGAGGTTAAGATTTGAAACAAGAGATGGTGTGAGAGGGAGGTAGAATCGGTATCATCAAGAAGGGATATTAGGGATGGAAGGACTTTGAGGAGCTTTGGACCAATGCTTCTACTGTGTTGATACCTGGGGGCTTAAAGAGTGGGATGTGTGCCCTCTGTATTGGGACCATGCCTGATGGGCGGCTATAATACGTGCTATAGTAGAGTTTACCAATGGGGTGCCATGGGTCTTTAATTAGAATGTTAAAAAATTCCCCACTCTGCATAAAAGATAAACAGAGTGCCTTCCTGAATATGCATTATCTCTTACAGGACCAATAAGGGCAGCCTCCATAAGTTTCTGCCCGGTGTCGACGGTAATTTCTAGTTTGATCATAGAGAAAGCAGGCATGGGGCAGGTGTTTCAGAAGTGGATTTGGGTCTTATAGGGATAGGTATGTTTGCAAATGACGTGAGCAGTGTCCAGACCCCAGCATGGGAGTGGTCTGAGTGCCCTGCGGAGTTAGGCTTCCTGAACCTCAGATCTCCATGTAGAATTCACTCTTGATGGGTGTGGGCAAGAAGAAGTAAGAGAAAAAGTGGACATGACCCAGTAGGGTCGGCCTAGGTCTTGGCATTCTTCTGAGACCGGGCCTGGGTATTTTCTTAAACTTAGGAGAACGAGGTCCTGTTGGGGTTGAGATGTAAGAAGGGGGATTATCTTTAGCCGATGGTATAAAGGTTTGAGACGAGAAAGATTAATCCAGCGAGGGAAACCCTTGATCTTAGTGCAGTTGGGGTGGTAAAGATGACCCTGAAAGGGCCTGTCCATTCTGGAGAAAGAAGAGGGGGATTGTGTCCTGGAGGAGAGAGGCGAACTAAGTCCCCCGATGTTAACTGAAGAGAGAAGGGAGGGGCTGAGTCAGTGATGGTGGGTGGAGTTCCAAAGAAGAGAGCTAAGACAGTGTGACAAGGGGGTGAGAAGGTGATCAGGGAGAGGTGATGCTGAGATAGGAGACCAGGGGGCATAATCAGTCATCCATATATGAACTCAAAAGAAGAGACGAGGAGGGGCTTCTTTGAGTTTTAGAGAACGATCAGTTCGTTCACCTTTGCCTGAAGACTGGGAATATGGAATCACCATGGGATGTTAAGGGCTTTGGCTACAGTGTGCGAGATCTGAGAGGTTGGAACTCTGACATGGGGGACGATCTCCCTAAAAAGGAGATTGGAAACTGTCGGTGATCTTCTGTTAGTGGTGGGGAAAGCTTCTACCCACCCTGAGAATGTGCCCACCTTGACTGAAAGGTATCTGAAATGTCTGCACTGTGGGCATGTAGGTGAAGTCAAGCTGCCAGTCTCATCCAGGGAGAGAGCCCCTGGCTCAGTGAGTGGGGGAAGAGAGACTCCTATGCCCGGAAGTAGGATTAGAAGTTTGACAAATTTTGCAAGAAGCAGTGATCGTCTTTAGATAGGATAGATCCTCAGCAGTGGTCTGTAAATAGGTTTTGATAAAGCAAGACAAAGTCTGGCTGCCAGGGTGAAGGATCTGGTGCAGTCAGGATAGAATGTGCTGACTGTCTGGGTGCTGGAGACTGGACCTTAGTTCTTCGTGTTTGCACAGTGAGCCGTCTCCCCAGCCCTGTGACTGCATATGTTCTTAGTCACAGTCAGCAAGGAAACAGGAAAATCACAAAGGAAGGAACTAACAAACTAGTAAGAAGTAGAGCTAAGACAGGCGATTCCAGAGGCGAGGAGGTGGGTGAGTGGTGACTCCAGCCTTTCTTCTCCTAGGTGCTCTGGTTGGTGTAGGTGAGAACACTGCTTTCCTGTGGCCTGTGTGTGACCAGTGTGGCAATGGGAGATTGGAACAAAAGCCAGAAGATGGGTAAGGCTGCCTGAAACCCCTGGGGCCCAAAGAACACTGCAGTAACCCATCCCCAGGGTCCTGTGACCTTCTGTCCTACACATGGGTTCCCCATGCACAGAAGGGAACGCATTCTGCGGGACTTCAGGATAGAGACTGTGGTGTCTTTTTGCGGGTTTTCCACTGTATTTGCAGCTCTTCCTGACCTTAAAAGTGTAGAACTGAGCTTTGTGCTTAGCTCCTTCATTATTAGGAGAGGAAAGAAGTACAAGTGTGAACAGGTAAGACAGGCTGCATGGCATGTCCTAGAAGTCCTGCAGACTTTCCCGGGGACACAGCAGCTACACGGCATGTCCTAGAAGTCCTGCAGACTTTCCCGGGGACACAGCAGCTGCATGGCATGTCCTAGGAGTCCTGCAGACTTTCCCGGGGACACAGCAGCTGCATGGCATGTCCTAGGAGTCCTGCAGACTTTCCCGGGGATACAGCAGCTGCATGGCATGTCCTAGGAGTCCTGCAGACTTTCCCGGGGACACAGCAGCTGCATGGCATGTCCTAGGAGTCCTGCAGACTTTCCCGGGGATACAGCAGCTGCATGGCATGTCCTAGGAGTCCTGCAGACTTTCCCGGGGACACAGCAGCTGCATGGCATGTCCTAGGAGTCCTGCAGACTTTCCCGGGGATACAGCAGCTACATGGCATGTCCTAGAAGTCCTGCAGACTTTCCCGGGGACACAGCAGCTACATGGCATGTCCTAGGAGTCCTGCAGACTTTCCCGGGGACACAGCAGCTGCATGGCATGTCCTAGGAATCCTGCAGACTTTCCCGGGGATACAGCAGCTACATGGCATGTCCTAGGAGTCCTGCAGACTTTCCCGGGGACACAGCAGCTGCATGGCATGTTTGCAGACTTTTCCCAGAGGACTGTGAGCATCGTCTGTCAATAGACATTTCTCTTCTGTCCATTTTTATTACCCTTCTGGGCTGAGGTCAAGGCTAACTATTTTTCTTGGCTATGGTTTCTGTGCTATGATTATACCATGACCAAAAACAGGCTGAAGAGGAAAGGGTTTGTTTGGCTTACATATTGTAGTCCATCACTGAAGGAATTCAGGACAGAAATTCAAACAGGGCAGGAACCTCCAGTGCAGGGGACTGATGCTTATGGGCTTGCTCCCCATGGCTTGCTCAGCCTGCTTTCTTATAGAACCCAGGACCATCAGCTCAGGGGTGGCACAACCAGCAATGAACTGTGCCCTCCCATCAATCACCAATTGAGAAAATGCCCTTCTGCCTGCAGCCCAGTCTTAGAAGGCGTTTTCTCAATTGAGGCCCCTTCCTCTCAAATAACTGGTCTGTGTCCTGCTGGCATACAGCTAGCCAGCACACCTGTCAGTACTGTTTCTGTCTCTGCCTCCCAGTGGACTGTGTCACATCACAAAGAGTGTCCTCATCACTGGTCTGTTTCCTAGAAGCCAAGAGTGGGTGGACTGTGTCACATCACAAAGAGTGTCCTCATCACTTGTCTGTTTCCTAGAAGCCAAGAGTGGGACTGAGAGACGCTCAGCAATTGAGAGCGTGGGCTGCCCTCCAGAGGACCAGGCTGCGTTCCCAGCAGCTCACAGCCGTCTGTGACTAGTTACAGGGGCTCTGATGTTCTTTTCTGGCTCTTCAGGTGCCAGGAGTGTACGTGGTGGACAGAATACATTCAGGCCAAGCATCCATATACATAAAATAATTTTAAAAGAGACAAAGAGCATACATCTTATTGATGCCTACTTGGTTGTTGGCCTTGTGTGTACACAAGACACTTCTGCCTTATTTCAAAGAAGCAAGGCAGCGTGGATTCATGTGAAATCAGTGTGGGAGTGAAGAGGCCAGGGTTGATGAGCAAGTTTGCCCTGCTGGAGGGGTGAGCCCTTCACTTCCTGGAAGGCTGCGTTCCCCCCATATTCCTCATGAATAAAGGCCTCGTTGTGTACCCAAGGGTCCCCTCAGCAGCTCCCAACTGTCAATCCATCAGAATAGTCCAGTCCCTGACTGCTTTTGTCTGGTTCCAATAATTTAATTCTGACTGTAGAATTAGTGGGTCACTAAACACCTATGTTTAGAGGAATCTCTTTGCTGTAGGACTCTTCTGATGTGTTTCCCCCCCCCCCCCTCCTTGTTACTTACACTCCCATGTCCCCTCACACGCTAGGGGCCTCTTCTGTGGAGACTGTTCTCAACTGGTTGTGTCACCGTTTCAAAAGAGGAGCCTGCACGTCTTTCTGGACTGTCCCACGAGACCCAAGAGTACTGTAAAGGTCAAGGTAGGAAAAGGGACCTGGAGCTCATGCTTGATTCCGTGTGTCTACTTGAGACTGGAACAGGGTACATGTGTGTTCTTTTCTTTGCCTTGTGGCAAACTCTATGTGCCAAGAAGGAGATGTGGTAAGAGCTGCCTTCAGTTCGTAGGAAGGAGAAGTGGGGTCACCTACCACAGTTTCTCTATGTAGTGTTTGTTTGCAGTCAGCTTAGATTCAGTGTTATCCTCAGACAGGAGCACCTTGGGTGAGTGCTTGTCCCCTGCTGGGGTGTCACTGAGCCCCTCTTCCCTGTCACTGCAGCTGTTGGAGAGAAGTATTTCTTCACTGCTGATGTCTGCTGCCTCCACGGATGGGGTAAGTACGGGCGGGGTGGGGTGGAGCATGAGTGTGCCCTGTGCTCTTGGGCTTGTGTGCAGCTGCCCCTGTGTGTTCATCGACAACAAATCCTCCCACAAGAACACAAGACATCCATCTTGCCACCACCATGCAGTGTAGAATCGCAGGGTCAGAGCCTTCCTTGCTTGGAGATGGGATCCTTTTCAGATCAACCTTCAAACAGACCCTAGAAATCTTCCTCTGTGGCTTCTGCTAGAGACATACAGCCTGGGGACTAGAGCTTCTTCACGACTTCCCAGTCACAAGCAGAATGCCAAGGAAAGGCTCTTTTAAATTAGTGTGTGTGTGTGTGTGTGTGTGTGTGTTAGAGAGAGAGAGAGAGAGAGAGAGAGAGAGAGAGAGAGAGAGAGAGAGACAGTCTGTGAGAGGACAACTTGTAGGAATCCGGCATCTCCTCCTGCCCTGTGGTTCCCAGGGATTGACTGAACTCAGGTCATCAAACCTAATGGCAGACACCTTTGCCTACTGAGCCATCTCGCTGGCCCTGAGGCCTTTTTAGTTTATACTGCGGGATATTCTGGACTCTGAATAACTGAAAACATTGTTACTATTTCTCAGACCATTTGAGGTTGCCTGCCTTGAGAATTACTATATAATGAGACAGTAAACTGCAGCACGTGCCTCCAAGAAGAGAATTACTTTGTGAAATCGGTCCACACAGTGGAACTTCTGTTCTTCGAAATGCCATTTACCACACAGAAGCTTTAAGGACTCTGTAGGGGACTGAGGATGTAGCTCAGGTGGTGGCGTGCTTGGCTGGCACGCACAAGATCTGAGTGTGGTAGCACACAGCTGCAAGGTCAGAAGTTCAAGATCAGCCTTAGCTACATAGCAAGTCTGAAGCTAGCCTGTGTCTGCATGAAACCCTCCCTGTCTATAAATAAATGCACTGTAAGGAACTCACGGAATTGATAACCCAGAAAAGGGTGTCAGGGACCTGCTACCTGTGATGACATCAGTCCTATTAAGATGACCAGAGCAACCTTGGCTTCCAAACAGGAGTGCTTTCTTACTGGTCCCCATGACCCAATTCCAGCTTGAATGTGTGGAGTGTTGACCCTCCTATCAGGTTTCTCCTTAGCCCCTCCTGCCTGCCCCAGCCCCAGCCGAGACACAGAGCTACCACTAACCCTCCTTCATCTCAGCGAGCACTGTCAGGGTTTAAATGAAATCAGAAGACACATAAATAGACTGAGGATTGTTGGTCTGAGCTGTGGTTCTCAGCGCTGACTTCACAAGGTGCCAGTTTCTGTTCCCCTGGTATAAAACCGCCAGCCATACAGCTCTTTGGTGGCCTTGTACTCTGCCCTGGAACCTTCATCTGAGCTGCTGCTTTGGCAGCGAGTTAGAGCACACCGCTGACTTTCTCATACTGTGGAAGTCACAGTCACCGCGGCCTAAGAATTTCAAGGCCATTGCTCACCACAAGGATCCCACCATGGTAGCTTTTCCCTCTGCAGAAGGAACAGCTGGTGGTTGATAGTTAGCCAAGATGGGAAGCATGAGACAGAGACTTGAAGATCTTAGACTCCTTCACAGGGGACAGATAGCAGTGTCTATTGCTGAAATGTGTCTCCTGCCGTTTGGTCTTTATGGGAGGAAGATGAAACAGTGGATGATGCTGGACCAGGAGAACATGGAGACATTAGAGGTTTCCGGTGGGTGTAGGTGCTCAGGTGGGTGCTTGGGTAGGTGGGTCGTAGTTTGCTGAGTATGTCCTGTGGAGAAAGGTGGGGGACAGCGTGGAAAGTCCTGCTTCAGGGTGAATAACAAACCCTCAGCCATCAATAGCTACATTCTGTCCATGGTGCATCAGACTGATGCCTGCCCTCTGACTCAGTGGCCACCATGAACCCTGATGTCCCAAAAAGACAGTGTCTGGTACCTTCTGTAAGATAATGCCTCTTTGGGGATCAAAACACCAGGAAACACTGGCAGAAATCCTTCCTTTCTTCGGTTTCCTGCTGGCTGAGGTGTATTGTTTCTCCAGCACTTAACTTCTCAACCAGAATGCTCTAGTAGCTGAAAACGTCCTTGTAAGGCTTGCAAAGGCATGTGGGCATGTGTGTGGAAGTGCAGGGGTGCATGTGCTTGTGTATGAGTCTGCTCGGACACTGCCTGTGTGTGTGTGTGTGTGTGTATGTGTGTGGGTGCATATATGTGCGTGCATGTGTGTGTAGCTGTGCGTGCACTTGTGTACGAGGAGTCTACGTGGACACTGACTGTACATGCACATACTCTCCCCTATGGTTGCACACTTTTACATACATGTGCACAGATGTTAAATGAAATGACATGGAGGTCATAGCACTTGGTGTCACCTTTGTAGGTGCTCTAGATTCAGAGTCCACATCAATGGGCAAAGGACAAGCCATGCCATGAGTACATTTTAGCAAGCTCTCTACACCACCCCCTCCTCTGGTCTCTGTTCAACTTACCTCTGATCTGGAGTGGAGTCTGACAGACGATGGCAGACACAGCTGCAAGTCACCCACTCCAGACTCTGGGGGTTTCTGGGTGAGGATGCACATTTACAGAATCCCAGAGAATCCAGTTAGGGATCTCCATAAAAACCATACTCCCGTCCCTGAACCAAATGTACTGTTTCTGGTTACAATGCAGGAATGCGAAATGGTATGTGTTCGCTGTGGTCACACTGAGTGTGGAAGAAACAAGACTAACGTTATTGCTGTGTCTCACTAGTGACATTACAGGCGTGGGGTTGGAATCTGCTCCCTCGGCTTGTACATCTTTAAAAAGAGTAGAGACCCAGGGAGTTGACTGTAGCTCAGGAGAATAGTAGTTGCCCGGCATGCAGAAAAACTTGGGTTCAATCCAAGCACTGTCAGATTTTCTTAAAAAGACATGAAATTAAATGAGTAAATACTAAAAATCAGATGGACGCACATACACATTCATATGGACAGTTTATGAATTTGCTGATTGAATGTTTTAAATTCACAATGTTCATTTTTCAAAAATACATATGATTTATTAAGTCTATAGGTGATGGAGCTGAACCTAACATTTTACATAGAAATAATTTTTTACTAACCTTTATGAAATCCAAATTCCATATTTATGAGCTGGGCATGGTGTTTTACACCTGTAACTCCAGCACTTGAGAAGTAAGGCAAAAGAATCAGGAATTTAAGGGCATCCTCAGCCACATAGCAAGTTTGAGGTCAGCCTGAGTGAACTACATGGCATGAGACCTTGCCTCCAAAGAAAACAAAAAATTCATACTTTTACCAGAGGAATACATGGGAATGCCTGGGTCAGTTTTTCACACTTAAACAAGCATTGGGGAAGGAAAACAGTGAGAGACACTGGATGAACGCTTAGTTGTCCCCCTGGCATCCTCCTCCCGCCTGCCACCTGTTGATGACTGCTCCTGTGCTGGTGCTCTGTCCAGACCTCACCGTGGAGCAGGCCCTGGCCGCCTGCAGGGAACACCCGCCTCCCAGGGAGCCTCTGGCCTTCCTCTTCTCCTGCAGGTCTCATTTTTCCTGTGAGGCTTTTGAACTACACTGTAGACATTGCTTATTTTGTACTAAGGAATCCAAAACTTGTCAAAGTAATAAGTAAGCTACTGTAAGTAAGCTACTGATCCTCTACAAACAAAATATTCAGCCCTCTGCACACAGACAGACCATTCTGGGCTGCACTGGGATGCTTCATCTCTGTTCCATCAGCTGGTACCCTCAAGGCAGGGCTGCAGTCACAGAAGCCTCCCCAGTGAAGGCCCTTCGCCAGCTTCCTCATAGTGCCTGACTGGGCTGGCCACCCTTCCTAACTGAGCTTAGGACATCACTGTGGCCAGCCCAGACTTGGCCAAAATCTGTGTTGGCCATATTTTCTGTCCATCTCCTTGACCCAAAGGTCTTGACTATAGATGACCTAAATTCATATGTACAAAACTAAATCCTAGCCAGGCGATGGTGGTGCACACCTTTAATCCCAGCACTTGGAAGGCAGAGGCAGGTGGATCTCTGAGTTTGAGGCCAGCCTGGTCTACAAAAGCTAGTTCCAGGACATGCTCCAAAGCTACAGAGAAACCCTGTCTCGAAAAACAAACAAACAAAGAAAGAAAGAAAGAAAGAAAGAAAAAGAAAAAATGCTGAAGGGCTGTCCCCTACCTTGTGCAGAGGACAAGCAGGTCAGGGTGCTATCACACGGCAGTATCAGTCCCATCTCCAAGTGTGAGTTTTATTTTCAGTCCCACCCTCACCAAAAATGCTCTGAAGTTGGATCTGTAAAAGCCCAGACAAGGCACAGCCACACCAGACAGAAGCCCTGTGGCTCTGGACCTGTGTTTATGTCTGAAAATGAAATTTTCTCAAGATTAACTTTGTGAATAAAAACTCAAAGTCTGCACAGAAAGAAATGGTTAGCCCAATGAAACTCAAGAAGAAATGGAATCCGATTGAAGAGGGAAGTTTGGGGCAAGCACCAGGAAATCCTCTGACCAGAAGTGTTGCTAGATTGGGGAAGTGTCCCCAAAGGAAGTGGGAGACTTGCAAGCCAAAAGCCCAGCCCCCATGGAAGGACAGCACTTCCTGTGCTTATTGTCTTCCAAATCCTGTCCTGGGCCCCTTTATCCTGGCAGCCCGAACAGCCAAACTCAACATCAGAATAAAGCAGTAAAGTAGCTCGTTTGTTTCCTATAATAAAGGGGGCCTTTATAGTACACCCTCACCCAACCACCCCAGAAAACTGCCATTGGAAGGAAGGGCCTTTGCCCTGGCTGTGGCATTGTTGGGAACAGAATGTTCGGGAGTCCAGGACTGTTTGCTTTAACCAGCTTGCTTCTATCACTGCAGAGTTATGAAGTGAAGAATGTCCTTGGGAAGGAGATGGGACCTTTACTCTGCTTTGTCCAGTCCATCACCCCACAGCAGACCAGCTGTGTCACACTGGAGGAGATTGAGCTTCTGGATGCGGGAGGAGCCAACCACCCTCCTTCCTGACATCTGGGAACTTTGCACGGAGGGTGGGGGCTTGATTTGGGGAGCTATGTTAACGCCACAGAGTACTTCTATGGTTTTTAAGTTTAGTAGGTTTCTTTTTTCCTTGTAAATAGCTTAATAGGATGATTTTGTAAATTAAAAATCAAAATACCTTTATTATATTTTTAAATTACCTTCCTCTAAGTTTGAGAACATGTTCCTAAAGCTTGAGTATCTCTGTGATCTTCATTTTGCATTACTTAGGTAATATTACTGATTGATTAGGACATAGCTTTCAAGTATTTAAGACTCTACCCATGTGTGTACATTTTTTTTCTTTGTGGTATTTAATGTTAAAGCTTCAAGCAGTATCTCCTATTGAGATGTTGCTGTTCTGCTGTAATAAACAAATGTCCAACCCAAACACTCTGTGGTTCTAGTGTTCTTGAAACTGCCAGAGATGGCACTGTCACCCACACCATATAGCTGAGCTGTGTTAAACAAGTTTCTGTAGCTCACTCCAGCACACACCTGCCAGAGGGCAAAGTTCACACTCACAGTGACCCACCGTCCTGTGCTGGATCTGAATTACTAACGAAGCTACATATTTGAATCCTGAACTTATTTTTTTCTTCTTCACAGTAACATAATAACAAGGCCGTGTTCCTAAGACATGGTTTTCTTAGGAGAAAGGCACAGAGCTTTTTTTGGATTAAGCCCTCAAACATTACAATTAAAGGCGTCTGGGGCTGTCCCTTTTATATCCTACAATCTGACTTTTTCCTGGTGCACACTTTGAAAACTACACCATGTCCCCAGGATTGAGGAAAGTGAAAGCAAAGCCCACAGGCTAAGAGGAATCCGGTTTCTGGCTCTCTGGGGCTTTCTTCCACCCTCTCACAGCTATTCTCTGGCCAGCCCCAACCCAGTTCTGCACACTCGGGGATCGCACCTTAAAACCTAACATGGAGTAGCCATGCTTTCCCATGTCCCTTCCGCTGGCAATACAGAGCTTGAGGCCAACTCTGCCAGGCTTCCAAAGCAAGCAAACTCATGTCTCAAGTCTCCTTACCCCGTGTGGGCACCACACCTGGTCCTGTGGCTCCCAGGTGCTTGCTTTTCCCTGGTGAGGTCCCAGTACATTGTGTGCGAGAGAGACTGAATCTAGGAAGCTGCAGCGATTTAAATGCTTCTTTATTCTTACAAATATTGTAAAAATGAATATAAAAAGCATGCGCAGTCTCTTCCTCTTATCTACAAAAGTCTGTCAGAAAGTCTTCTCTTTCTACAAATGTACCTTAGCTGCGATGGTAATAAGACGTAGAAAACGCTACCATTATAAAAATAATTTAAGGGGGAAAGACTCATAGCTTCTCTCGCAGTCCAGTGTCCAAGCTGCAGCTTCCGGTCGCTCGCAACAAAACTGCAGCGGCTCTGGCGGCGTGTGCTCCTGGCCGTCGGGGGCTGAGGTATAGGTCGTTTGGAGTCTCTGAGCCCGGGCCGCGCGTTACCGGCAGTCGGCGCCGGTGGGCGGCAGGAAAGGCGGGCTGGGCAGCTGCTTGAAGAACTGCCGGAGACCGGCCAGGTCCCGCGTGAGCTGCTCCACGCGCTGATGCAGCTTCTCGTTCTCGGCCGACAGCTCCACCAGCTTCTGCTGCATCTCCTGGTTGCGGCGCTTGGCCTTGTCGCGGCTCTTGCGCACAGCGATGTTGTTGCGCTCGCGCCGCTGCCGGTACTCGGGGCTGCCGCGGTCCGGACCCCTCTTGCCCGCGCCCTTCTCTCGGACCGGGCCCGGCGCGAGGCTCGGCCCCGGGCTGCCCCGAGGGGGCTCGGGCGACGTGGGCGGTGTGGGCTGCGCCGGGGCCGGCAAGCTCACCACGGTCTGCGCGCACACGGCCACTTGCGCGGGCAGCAGGGAGCCCGGCGCGTCGCTGTCGCCCCAGTCGGGTTCGCGCTTGAGCGGGCCCCGGGCGGCTGCACCAGCGCCTGGGGGTCGCGCGGGGCCGCCGGGCAGCAGCTCCAGGCCGCCCGCGCCGGCCGCTTTGTGGTTGCTATTGAAGAGGTCGGCGAAGAGCTCGTCGTGGCACAGCTCCAGGGTGGGCACGGCGGCCATGGAGTCGATGTAGGCGCTGAAGTCGATGGCGCTCTCGTCGTCGTACATGGCAGGGGCCGTGGAGCCCGGCTCCCCCAGCTCCCCGGGCTCGGGCCCGCGGTCCGGTTTGCCCACTCTGCCCGGTTCGTAGAAAGCCGCGGGCTCCGTGGGCCAGGCTGCGCCGCGCGCGGGGCTGTCCAGGCTGAAAAGCGCGGCGCTCATGGCGGCGTCGGCCCGGCCTGGCGTCCGAGTTGGGCTGTCACCTCGCCGGACCAGGCGGCCGCCTTTTCTAGCCCCAGCTGACGCTAACGCCCCGCCCTGGCCCCGCGGGTCGGGGACCCGAGAGGGGTGGGACCGCCCGCGCTGCTGGGAACGACCCGCCCTCTGCCCGCACTCCCGGCCCTCCCTCCTTCCTGTTTGTGCGGTTTGGAGCCTACTTAGTGCTCTGAGCCTGGAGCGAAATGAAAATCAGGATTGGAGCCCCGACGCGCGCTAAGCGTGCCGCCTTCGGTCCCCACAGACGGCAGCCCGAGTCCGCGGGTGCGATCCTGGGCGCCTCCGCCGCGGGGCCGCGAGCCAACCTGGGGTCGGGGAGTCGGAGCCAGGAGTCGGGGTCCCCGGCTCAGCCCCCGCCCATCCCGAGCCAGCGCAGCCAACGGGCGTCTCCGGAACTTCGAACCCGCTGCAGTCGCACTTCTCGGGGCCACTGAAGATGGACGGACGGATGGACGGGACCTCCCCGCTGTCCTCAGAGCCACAGCAGAGTGGCGGCCACCCTGAACACGGGGCACCTGACAGCGCTCTTGTGCGCGCCGGCTTTCTTCCAGGTCTTTGAGGCTCTGCCACCTGCTGGTAGCAAAGTAGCTCGCTGTTTCTTTTCCTTGCTAATTGTTCCCCAAAGAGTTGTTAGTCTAAAGGAACTGTGGCTTTGCTGACAGAAAGGTAAGATGATACACCAATACCTATAAAGAGATGTGAAGTTGCCAATTCTTAAAACCGCATAAAAAGATGTGTTGCAAAATTCATGAAAAGATGGACATTACAATGCCAGCTACTCGGAGCGGAGGCCGTAGGGGTAGTTGAGAGTTCGTGTGCTTGAGTTCCCATCTCAAACGTCAAGAAATTCAAATTCAGGTGTGTCCTTCTTGCCCCTCTGCTTAACTTATCTCTCCCAGGCACCGGGTATTTTGACCAACATCAGCTGGTCCACCATCACATCCCCAGGAAAATCTTAATGATGGCCTGTGGAATATTTAATGGGTTTTCTGGAAAAGGGTAAACGCAGTTGAGAAGTTTAAAACGGTCTTGATGGGGAGAGGCAGGGAGGGGAGCAGAGAAAAAAATACAGAGCTCAATAATAATCGATTTTAAAAAAACGGTCTTAATGTTGATGTTAGAACTAATTACCTGTTCAGGTTAAAGCCAGCGTGGATGTGAGCTCATGCACATGCAGAGACAGAGCTATAACAACTTCTTGATTCTTAGCCCTGGAAGCCGTAGAAGCACGACAAAGGCCCTCTCTAATCACTTAGGGAACACTCCGTCCCTCATGGAGGCCTCCTTCCGAGGCTGTTTTCAGTGAGACACCTTCTGTTTCTGGTACTTGAGCCCACACTTAGGAATAACTGAATTGTGTTGACAAGACGGTGGGAGCTGATTAGAAGGCCACCGGCACCTTTGGGCTACACCTGAACGCTATGACTTCTGTCTTCAGAAACCCACCAGCCAGTGCATGGATGTGAAGCCCGCCTCCCACCCCACCATCCTTGTAGAAAGAGACAAAACAACCAAGCATGAATGTTTTGTGACATTTGAGAGCCATCAAAGGCCCCTTAAAAATAACAATGGAAGTGCTGCGACAGGTGTTTGAGATCCCTTCATGACTGTCCGCTAGCTCTCAAGGGTGCTGTGACAAATCCATCTTCCTGGTCGTCATTTAAACTGCTCTCAGCACACCTGTCAAGAAAGCCTTCTGGCTAGGATCCGTGATGTTGCCCATGTTCCCCGCCACGCTCACACATGGACCACAGTGGGCTCCAATGAAGCCCACTTCAGGAGACTAGCAATGCGGAGAGGGTTCTAGAGTCATGGAGCACCGTCAGAGCGGGGTCAGTCTGGTCACCCGGAATGGCCAGGTCTCCCCGAGACCCTGTCTGTGCATTTCACACACGCGAGAACAGCTCTCTGCGTTGAATACCCAAACGTGAGGCGTTTCACACACGCAAGAAGAGCTCTCTGCGTGGAATACCCAAACGTGAGGCATTTCTAACAGTCCTGGCTAAAACTAGAGACGAAATCGAGTCTGAAGAAAAGTAAAACTTAGTTGACATCAGTGCCCTCACAAATCAGATTATACACATAAAAATATTTTCATATTTCCAAACATATGTGTGTTTTGGAGGGAGAGGAAAGGAAGGAGGGGGCACATTATAGCATGCATTTGGAAGTCAGAGAACAGTCAAGGGTCAATTCTCTCTTCCCACCATGTAGGTTCCAGAAATGGAACTCAAGTTGCCAGGCTTGGGGGCAAGTGCCTTTACCCAAGGAAGCCATCTTGCCAGCCCCAAATTAGATGCTTTTTTAATAAGCCTTTTGCCCTAGAGCTAATTTTAACTATATTTTTCTATGTGTTGTGTCATAATTGTCTGGTTTATAAATATTATTTCTAAAAATGTGTTCTTTTCTAAATAAATCGTGAAGTTTGGAAAAAGGAAAGTCAGAGTCCCAAATAAAACCCATGGGATTAGGGTTGCTCATTTCTCATGCTTAGTAAGCCTGGGCTTTGTTTAAATCCACCCTAAGGACAGATGTGGTGGCACACACCTGTGATCCAACATTCAGGAAACACAGGCAGGAGGATTGTAGATTTGAAACCAGCTTGAACTACACATTGAGGTCATAAATCAAGAAGAGAAAGTTGTGATATGTGGCGATTTGAATAAAATTGGGTCACATGTTTAGAAACTTGGTCCCTACTTGGTAGAACTGTCTGGAGAGCATTAGGAGATGTGGCCTTGTTGGAGGAGGTGTGTCACTGTCTTTGAGGTTTCAAAAGACTCCAGTCCCTCCCAGCATTCTTTCTTTGTCTTCTACTTGCAGTCTGAGGTGCCAGCTCTTAGCTGTTCCTGATGCCATGCCTTTGCTCAGTCATCATGGACTTGAGTGCTCCAAAACGGTATGACCAATTAAAGCTATTTCTTTTGTAATTGCTTTGGTCAAACTCCCGCCAGGGAAGTAGGTAGGCTGGCTGCACCCCTCCTCCTGCTCCTTCAAATCCAGTCCCCAGTCAGCACCAGCTCTGTAGCAGAACACCTGCCATGGTCTCCCTTTCCTCTCTGACCCCATCCTCAGTGGATCAGAAAGACCTCCAACCTTCTTCCCCCAACGTGTCCCATTATCCCAGCTCCCAACACCAGCGGGCATCCGCTGTGGACACTCCAGCTGAGCAGAACAGGGACCCAAGCAAGCTAATGGCAGACCTTCACCACTCAGTCCTCTCCTCCACACCCAGTCCCCCAGCCTCAGAATACCTGCTACAGCCTTCCTCCGCTGCCCTCCTCCTCCTCAAACCTCCCAGCCCCCATCTCCAGCAGGCTCTTCAAGCTAACCCACACACTTCTGCCAAGGAAGCAGGGCGGCCGACTGTAGATTCTTCTCTCCTCTGCTCCTCCAGATCCAATCCCCCAGTCTCATCCCTGGCTCTACAGCAGATCTTCTGGAGTGACCTCTCTTCGCTGTCTACTCCCATGCCAAGGAGACTAAATAAACAGGACCCTGGTTGAATGCTTGCTTTCCTCCCTCTTGTGAACCCCCTCCAGCCCCTAGACTATCCCCAGTCCTAAGTCTCAGCTCCCAAGACCCAGAAGCACATTGTGCCTAGAACACCCAGTGGCCACACTCATCAGGTCCACAGAAAATCTTCCAAGCAACACACTCTCCTAAAAAACAAAAATCAAGGAAATAAACCAAGGAACAAAACACTAACCCAAAAAAGAAAAAAATCAGGGATTATCACCTAGAACTATAAGCTTCCCGATCCCAGATGCCTAGATGCCAACGTAGAAATAAAATTGGTAATAGCCGGTACAGTTTCCACTAGAGCACAGCAATGCTACCACAGTAGGCTCTGAATATTCCAGCATAGGTGAAGCAGAAAGAAAGGGCCTTAAAACAGCCTGTATGAATAGGATAGAGGTTCTTAAAAGGGGAAATGAACAAACCCCTTAAACCCAGGAAACCGGTATGGTGGCAGGGGGGGTGACAGGGAGAGAAGGAGCCTGCTTGGCACTGTAAGGATTGAGAAGGAGGAGATCCACAAGCCTGCCTGGGGCACCACTGTGGTGAGTAAATACATGGTGGGGTATGAAAGAGGGAGGGAGGGAGGGAGGGAGGGAGAGAGAGAGAGAGAGAGAGAGAGAGAAAGAAAGAATGGTCTGTGTCCTGTGAAGAGAGGCAGATCTGAATAGGTGAAGGCAGGGAAGAGGTGGCTGAGGTGGGTGACCTGCTTGCCCCCTGGGGCCATGGTGATATCCTGGCCTGCGATGCTGCCAAGGGCTGTGTCTGGGTCCTGAGCCAGCCACAGCTGTGGTCTGTGTTGATGTCCATGGCTCCTGCCACCACAAAAGTCCAAGAGGACAGGACTGCGCAGAGAGTGGGCCTTGCACCTCTCCTGGACACCATAGTAAAGTTGGCTCCACTGACAGGAACCAGCCTGGAGGATGTGAGCATGGCAGAGCTTGCCCCACGACTTGTCTGACATTTGGTGGCACGGCCCAGGGAGAGATGTCCCCTTCACTCCTCGCCATTTGATGCAGACAAGGCCCCAGGGTCAAGAGAGCAGGAGAGCTGGCCCAGCCCCTCATGGGCTGCAGCACTTGGGAGAGCCAGTCTGGCACCTTGCCTGGGCAGCACAGTAAAGCTGACCTGCTGGCAGGGGCACTGTAAGCTGGCCCTGAGGGCATGAGAGTGTGAGAGCTGGCCCATCTCCCTCATATGCCATGTGGCGGTGTGGGTGAGGGAAAGAGGGGGAGCCCTCTTGCCCCTTGCCCCCTGCAGCAGGCTGGAGAGCTGGCCTTGGGGGACAACGAGTGGGAGAACCGGCCCTGTCCCTCAGCAGCTGCAGCACTTGGGAGAGTGGCCCGTGTACCTTGCACGGGCACCACCATAGAGCTGGCCCTGGTGGTATAGGTGCCAGTGAGCCAGCCCCAAGGGTGTGAAGCAGGAGAGCTGGCCCCACCCTATGCTGTGGGCGGCTGCTCGACATCTCAATATTCAATGAGTTGTGTGGGTGGTGCCTTCAACAACCTACGGCTTTGAGATTCTCGTGCATACCGAAGGGCAGCTGAGGCATCCGGCCCAAAAGTTGCTGGATTCGTGGACCCTTGACAACTTGACATTGGAAAACCCACTGAAAGTTTATAAAGTGTGATTTTTGTGACTTCATTTCTTAGTTCATTAAAATTTTTAATTTTGCCTAAAAAAACATGTAGAGAGTAGAGCTGAAGCTTTAACTTTATGCTTTGATCATAGATGGCAGCTTAGTGCTCTAAATATGGCTCGGTTTGTCATGGTCAGTGCAGATACTGGAGTACAGAATTTATAGAACGAATCCCATATACATTTATTAGAATGACTTAGGAGCTGTGGTGCAGTTAATCAGTAGCTGCCTATGAACAGAATGTCCAAGAATCCAAGAATCCAGCAGTTATTCAGTCCACAAGGCTGGATGTCTCAGCTGATCCTCAGTTCACCACAGAACCCCAAAGTAACAGGCACTAATGTAGTGATATTTTATTTATGTTTTAATAAATAAAGCTTGCCTAAATATCAGAAGGGCAAAGCTAAGCCACTAGAGGTCAGGCAGTGGTGGCACACACTTTTAATCCCAGGATTTGGGAGATAGAGGCAGACGCATCTCTGTGAGTTCAAGGCCACCCTGGGCTAAACAAGACCAATGCCGAAACAAATCCAGGGGTGGTGGCTCACGCTTTTATTCCAGCACTAGAGGGAATATAAAATGGGAGGGGAGAGAGGCTCAGACTGTTTAGACTGCTTAGTCTGCGGTTGCCCAGCCTTGGGAGAGGGAAGATTTCTCTAGTGGTCTGGCTGCTTTGCTTTTCTGGTTTTTAGGCTGAACCCCAATATCTGTCCCTGGGTTTTTATTATTCATGCTACACACTAATGCCAGTGAAGGAATGGACTTGATAGTGAGGGTGTGAGGAAGTGGTCAAAAAGAGAGCTTCTCTCTCTCTTCCATGTCCTTATAGAGGCTTCCAGCAGAGGGAGGGCCCACATAAGAAGCGGGTCTCCCGACATCAAAAGATCTGGATTAGAAGTAGATATTCCCATTTCAAAAGATTCAATTAAGAAAAAAAAATCCCTCATAGGTGTGCCCAGCCATTTCTTTTATTTGGTTTTAGTTAATTCCAGATGTAGTCAGGTTGACAACTGGGAACAGCCGTCACGAGTCCACCCTTGTCAGCTTGACACACGATCATATCTCTTTATGCAACACTTAATTTCTAAGAGAAATGATAGCCAGGCCGGAAGTGTGCCTGACATGACCTTCAACTAGTTCACATAGGATCACAAAGGCAGTGGAAATCTTAGAGTAGGTGACAATGTCTCTTAAGGGACATTCTTTTAGTATACCAAGCTTAAGTGTGCTAATCACTAATATTCCACATGAAAACTCAACACAAATATCTGTGAAAAGGCATGAGTAACAGAACGCAACAGAAGCACTCACGGTAATGATAATCTCCATTTCTGCAACTGGTCACATGACCTTAGCTGGCATTATAGCCACCGTCCTCTACTACCCATTCCATATGTCCTCCACCCTCGGTAAGAACCTCAGCAGGTCTTGGCTCTTTCCCTGGAGAAGTGACTCAATCCTTCATTCCTGAAGTGTCTGAGCCCTTTGTCATCCCCCCTGGATTTAGGATGTTGTAGTTTCCCATTGACTTTAATAACAGGACACAGTAGCACCAAGAGACACCCTAAAGAACCTCCTACACTCCAGACATAATCTTTCTTACCTCTATTACAGAGAGGCAGTCCAATGTCCCCCATTGTAATCTGGGCCAATCACCCCTCCTAACACTGGTATTCCTTTCTCAGCCTGTTGGCTCAAGGGCATCAGAAGCCCACGGTGGCCAGGGGAAGTCTGAGCTTGCAGTTCAACAGAATGCTTGTTGCGGCCCCTGGCAGCAACGCTTCCTCATCTAGAACCAAAGTGTCTAGGCCAGCAGAACTAAGGTCATGAGAAAAGGAAGCAGAAATTTCCCGAGTGGGTCACTGCAGGTGATAGTGAGTAGGACGATTCCCTTTTCAACCCCTTGCTCCTGGATCCACGAATATTGATGATGTGAGAAACTACTATATAATTAGATGCTGACTCAAAGCATCTGCTGCCTGCGAGGGAACCTGCCCAGTCTTCCGGGATGCTGCCACTTGACTGGCATGATAGCAGTGTCTGTCTTTAGTCAGCCTGCCGCCAGGTTACTGTCTGGCCACCTTGGAAATGGTGTCATATCGGGGGCTCAGTGTTGATCTCTGCTGTTGGCAGATCTGGCACTCAACAGCAACTGTATCCAGGTAAGCCTTGGTGAGTGGAAGTCTGTGTTGCTGATCCCATACATAACCCGCATCTCTGCCACCATGACCACTTTGTTCATGGGCCCATTGGGCAGCGACAGGGATGGCTGGGAGAGAGGCTGACTGTCCACAGAATGGGTCATCCTACCTACTTGATTATTGAACTCCTCCTCGGCTGAAGTCACCTTTTGATGAGCATTTACATGGGACACAAGAGTCTTCACACCCTTTTAGAGAGAACTATCCACAGACTTCTTCCACATATGCCTTACTCACCAATGTTCCAATCATGGTCTTTTCAAACCCCTGATCATCCAGTCAGTCCATTGGCTGCAACCCATGAATCTGAACAGTTGCACATCTGGCCATTTCACCCTCAAAACAAAATGTTTAGCAGCCCTGACTACTGCCCACAGTTCTGCCTACTGGGAAGACTTCCGTTCCCCTGTATCTTTCGGGGGTTGTCCCAGCTGTCTACTTCTGGATGGTTCCTGCATAGTGTGCAGAACCATCAGTAAACCAGGCCCTAGTGTCCTCTTCGGTGAACCAGTCATAAGGCACACCCCATGAGGTGCAAGTTTGGCAGCAGTCTTATAGCAGGAGTGGAAACCAGAGGCATTTGATCAGCTTCTTCATATATCCGGCTGTGCCTTCAGGACCCGCCAAGGCCCAATCTCATATAAACCATCTCCACTTGATAATAGATCGCTGCTGTACATGTCCTACTTTATGACTTGGTGAGTCAGACAACACCCTGCTCACGATGGGCAGCCCAGGTCACATGGTGGCCCATTGTCAAATGTTCAGTTTCCACTAAGGGCCGATAGCAGGCCAAGAGCTTTCACTCAAAGGAAGAACAGTTGTCTGCAGGTGATGGTAGAGCCTTGCTGCGAAATGCCAGTTTCACCTATCGGGGAGAAAGCTCAAAACAACATCCCATCCCTATCTGTCGCTGACACCCCAAGTACCACTGGGTCTGCTGGATCATGTGGTCCAAGTGGTAGAGCAGCCTGCACAGCAGCCTGGACCTGTCGAAGAGGCTTCTCCTGTTCCAGACAAGGCTAGCAGCGTTCCGAGTCACTTGGGATGTAGGCCAGAGTAACACACCCAAGTGGGGAATGTGCCCGAATCCAAATAGACCCACTAAACATTGTGCTTCTTTCTGGGCGGTGGGAGGGGCCAGGTGCAATCCCTTATCCTTTACTTGGGGAGGAATATCTCTGCATGATCCACACCACTGAGCTTCTAAGAATTTCACTGGATTTTGGTTGAATTTATTTCCCATCCTCTGAAACACATGAGTTACCGGTAAAGTCCTAAGTGATGGCTTCTTCCTGCTCACTTGGTCTAGCCCAGCATAATGTCATCAGAATAGTAGAGCAATGTGAAATCTGTGGACGTGAGAGATGATCAAGACCCTTCTAAGTTGTGACACAGGGTTAGAGAGTTAATATATCTTTGAGGTTAAACTATAAAGATACTGCTGGCCTTACCAGCTGAAAGCAAATTGCTTCTGGGGTCTGGATGGAGAGGTGCTGAGCAAAAGGTGTTTGCTGGATCAATAACTGCACACCATGTACCAGGAGACGAGTTAATCTGATCAAGTACAGCAGCAGTATTCTGAGTGACTACTTGATTGAGTTTGTGATCGTCAGCTAGCCTTCTCCAAGGTCCGTCTGTCTTCTAAACTGGCCAGATCGGAGACGTGGTGGAGAACCACCCCTGCATCTTTCAAGTCTGTGACAGTGGCCCTAATTTCTACAACTACTCCAGGGATGCAAGGCTGGTTTTGATTCCCTATTTTCCCTGAGGTGACTCTAAAGGCTTCCATGAAGCCTTTCCAACCATAATAACCCTCACTCCACAGGTCAGGGAACCCACGCAAGAATTCTGCCAGCTTCTAAGTGTACCTATCTCAAGTATACATTCTGAGACTAGAAAAATAACCACAGAATGAATTCAGGAACTTACTGAACCTACTGTGAGTAAGACTTTGGCAAAAATTTCATTAATTGTCTGACCCCATAAGCCCTTACTTTAACTGGAGGCCGCAGTGTTTCTTGGGATCTCCCAGAATTAGTGTCATTTCAGAACCAGTATCCAACAGTACCTGAAAAGTCTGGTTGTTTGCTTCCCCCCAGTATACAGTTATGCTTGTACAAGGCCTCAGGTCCTTCTGGGGAAGAACTGAAGAATAGTAAAAGTAAAACTTGTAGGTATTTTATTAAGGTCCTTCCTCAGGGGAAGGTGGCGCTCCCTAAACACAAAAAGCTCTGGACCTGCAAACTGACCCAAGTCTGAAAATCGCTTCATGGACTGAGATCCCCTTTCAGTATGATCCACTGTAGCTTTTCTTGATTTGTTTGAGAATTTTTCTACTTAAACAGATCAAGCAGATATTTAGTAGGCTGCCTATCTGGAAATGCTGTGATCGATTAGCCAGTACCAAAGGTCCATGTTAGTCATGCCACCATGAAGTTCACTCGACTGTGCTGATTATTGTAAGTCAGGCCATTTGTGGACTTTGCCTTGTCTGTGCCGCGGATTATGATAACGGAGATCACCTTGCCTTTGGCCATTCAGTGCTGCCACCTGGCCCTGGCTACCTCAGGGTCCATTAAACCCACTGTATTTAATTAAAGAGACTGAGCAGCAGCATCTCCAACACTGAGGTCTGGCATGAGCAAACAGGGCGACAACAGAGCTCTTCAATGTGCTGGTGCCCCTCTCACCGTGTTATGTCTTACAGGATCAGTGAAGGGTGTGTCTTCTGGGCCTTCCTGTTGTGGAGGGTTAGACCCACAGCAGATCCACTCTGGCACTGCAGTTTTCGAGAACTTTAAAATCCATTCATCAGCATTAAGCCAAAGGCATGTCCCTATCCCTTCAAAGGTTATCTTTTACTTCAGCCAGCCATTCAAATAAACCTTTGACATCCTTTTTTTTTTAAATATACGAGCTTCCATATTAAACCTAGAATCTCCACACAGAGGGCCCATGTCAATAAACTCAGCCTGATTAAGTTCTGTGTTCCATCCACCATTATCCCACATCCTTAAAATCTATTCCCACACATATTCGACAGACTTCTTGACTGAGTTCGCAAACTCATTAAGCTGTTAGAAGTACAGCGTGCCTACTCACAGACTACACTGTCAACCTCCTTTCTGAGAGTCTAGATTTAGAGGCAACTGTAGGTGGACCCCTTAAGGGGCATCAGTCTAGCCTGGCATTTCCTTCAGAGAAAGTCACTGCTAAAATAGCAGACAGTGAAGGATTAATTTCCTCAGCCAAAGATGAAATGGGCAATATTTCAGGGGGGTTGGCAGAATGCATTTTCTACTGAAGGTGAGGAGACTTCTTCCTCAGGTGAGATATACTCTTGAGAATCTGAGGCCACAAACTTCTTACCTTCATCCCAGGTTACAATATCCCATTCTTTACTAATTAATTCCCTTATTTTAAATGCTGACACCCTCCAAAACGGGGACTTGAATTTTCACTGTAAGTCGGCCAAACTTATAATGGGGGCTTTGGTTTGATTTTTCACAACTGGAGCTCTGTGGCTGCTGGAGAGAAGGTTCTCTTCCAGGGCTCACTTAGAAACCTTTAGACTGTCTATATGCAACTAGAGCCGGTCAATTTCATCACTAAATTCACTGTTGTCCTTCATTGTCTCCAGAGATGCTAGAAGTTGGCTATTTTATCACGTATCTCGTCATCCCTTCCCTTTGTCAGAGATGCTAGGAGCAGCATCATGTCCTTCCTTTCCCACAACTGTCAACAGTTGTATATCCAGAGTCACCAAATCCATTGCTGCCCACAGTTAGCAAATTGGGATAATCGGGATGCATTTATCTCCTTAGTAAGTTTGTAAACTAATTCACACCATGGGTTTTCAGTACTCTCTGAGCTCACAGGAAAGCCTTCAATAACTGGAGAGTCTTTGGTAACTGTAGGTGTTGGTAAATTAGAAAGCCTATTTCAGATACATAAAAAATTCATCCTCACACTTCTGTTGCTTTAGAACTACTTCTGGTACCAAAATTTGTATTAGTAAGGGTTTTCAGAGTAACAGAACTCATAGAATTAATCTCTCTCATATATCTATATATGTATGTATATTTGAATCTGTCCATTCTAGAAGGCTGTGGTCCAGCTAATTCAACAATGGCTGCCTATGTACAGAATGGCTAAGAATCCAGTAACTGTTCAATCTATGAGGCAGGGTGTCTCAGCTGGTCTTCAGTATATGCTGGAATTCCAAAGAAGTAGACGTTGGTGAAGGAATGGACTTGCTAACGAGGACAAGAGGAAGCAATCAAAAAGAGAGAGTTTCCTTCTTCCAACAGACGGTGTGGCCCAGATTAGAGGTGGATCTTCCTACATCAAAGTGTCTAGATTAATGGTGTTCTTCCCACCTCAAACATCCAGGTTAGTAGTGGATTTCCCCACTTCAAATGATGTAATAAACAAGAAATCCCTTACAGGTGTGCCTGTCCATTTTTGGGGTTTCAGTTAATTCCAAATGCAATCAGTTAAAGACCAAGAATAGCCATCACGGAGGGGGCATTCAGTGGCTTCTAAAGTAGCATTAAAAGACAACTGAAACAAGCTTTCTAAGTAGCTGTAAGGCGATATGCTAAAGCCATCTTCTATGTCCATCGTCACATGACTGGTGCAGTTACTGATGATGCTCGGGCAACAACAGCTAAAAGAGAAGGACTTGGAGAATTAGCAGAAGGCAATGAAGTTGCTTCCAAAACTCACTTTGAATGCAGCATCACCTCACAGCATATCAAGAAAATGTTAGCATGGGGATGAGACAGCTCAGCAGGGGATGGCTCCATAGCTAAGAGTACTTGTGCTTCCAAAGGATCTGAGTTCTGCTTCTGGCACCCATGTGAGTCAGCTCACAAGCACCTGTTTTCTTGTTTGTTTGTTTGTTTGTTTGTTTATGCTATTTGGGGCCTTCCTGACTAGGCCATAGGCACCATCTCCTACTAACCCACTGTGGTGGTTTGAATAGCAATGGCCCCCACAGATTCATGTGTCTAAATGCTTGGCTCAAAGGACAGGGCACTATTAGGAGGTGTGGGCTTGTTGGAGTAGGTGTGGCCTTGTTGGAGGCATTATGTTACTGTGGGTGCAGGCTTTGAGGTTTCCTATGCTCAAGCTGTACCCAGGGTGGCTCACAGTCTCCTATTGCCTGTGTATTAAGATGTAGAACTCTCAGTTTCTTCTCTAGCACCATGTCTGCCTGCATGCTGCCATGATGATAAAGGTCTAAACCTCTGAAACTCTAAACCGGACCCTTTATAAGGGGTGCCATGGCCATGCTGTCTCTACATAGCAAGGGAAACCCTAAGTAAGGCACCTACTTAACTGTCTTTTACAGAAGGTGAACAATCTACATTTGATCCCAGGTTGTCATAATCTGATAGGGGTGGAGCTCACCTTACCATGGGATAGAGTGTGCCTTGAGCGGCTGACATCTTAGCTGGGGGATCTCATAAAGGTGAAAGCAACCATGTGACTAGGTTGTCATCTTTGCTAATGATATAAAGAAGACGAATGAGATAAAACTTCACCACTTTTTTGGTTAATGTCGCTACATGGCACAAGCCAAAATGGCATCCATAGAACTTCATGGTCACACTGAATCCTCTGTGTGTTAGATTTCCAAGGTAGCATAAAGAGACAAAAGGCAGGAAAGAAACTAAAGTCTGATCATTCAACAGGTGATGCTTATTAACACAGAGAGGGTAGCCTCTTTCCCACAGGAAATGGAGGAGGACAAATGCCTGGGACCCTTTATGGGGGGTGAGTGAGGGACTTAGGAAGGAGGAATTTGATAGGGGCTATGTTCAAGTCATAGTCTCTTCCTGAAAGTGTTTGCCCACGACAAGACACATTATCTTGGGAGCCAGACTGTTTCAACAGATGCTCCTTTCTGAACTGATAATAATGGTTGGGTAAGATCAGCTGTAACCTCACGGGAATCCTGTTTTACAACCAAGATGCTCTATGACTGGTGATCATCAACCCCCTTTTATATTAGACCAAGGAGAAACTATTGACCTGTAAGATGTTCATTTTACAATTTTAATATTTTGTTTTGTTTTCATTTTTATTGATATTAAAATTGTAAAATGTAGAGCTCAAATAAATATCAATACAAATGTAAAATAAAATAAAAAAATAAATGTTTGCCTCTTCTCACTAGTAGCATTTCCACAATACGTTTTTCTCTGCTCCCCTCCCTACCTCCCCCTCCCCTTCAACCCTCCCCATGGTCCCCATGCTCCAAATTTACTCAGAAGATCTTGTCTTTTTCTACTTCCCATGTAGATTAGATCCATGTATGTCTCTCTCAGGGTACTCGTTGTTGTCCAGGTTCTCTGGGATTGTGAACTGTAGGCTGGTTTTCTTTGCTTTATGTTTAAAAACCACTGTAGTAAATAGGGGCGACGGGGCTGCATCCCCAGCACCCCGGCAGCCTGGCTAGCTTATGCTCCGAAATAACAACACACAAACTGTATTCATTTAAACACTGCTTGGCCCTTTAGCTCTAGCCCTTACAGGCTAATTCTCACATCCTGATCAACCCATCTCTAATAATCTGTGAGCACCAGTCTTACCGGGAAAGGTTCAGCATGTCTAACCTGGCGGCTTGCTTCATGGTGTGCGTCTGCCTGGGAGAGTGGAGCATGGCATCTCTCTGAGGCGTCTGCTCCCGAGAGGAGAGCTGTGGAGTCTGAGCTCACTTCCTCTTCCTCCCAGCGTTCTGTTCTGTTTACTCCTCCCACCTATCTTCTAACCAATGAGGGCCAAGCAGTTTCTTTTTATTTAACCAATGACCTTCCTCCATCAAACCACTTATGGGTAAGTACATATGATAATTGTCTTTATGGGTCTGGGTTACCTTACTCTATATGATGTTTTCTAACTCCATCCATTTGCCGGCAAATTTCAAGATGTCATTTTTTTCTGCTATGTAGTACTCCGTTGTGTAAATGTACCACATTTTTCTTATCCATTTTTTTGGTCGAGGGTTGTTTTCATCTTATTACAATTTTTACATGATTCTTTTATTATCTTCTAAAGATAGCTTAAAGTTTTTCCCAGCCACATGTCCCCAACACTGACATACTAACAAAGAGAGCTAAGACTTTGAGGGTCACCGATCACATCAAAGACACAAAGGATAAATCATCAAGTGTTACACAGGCCAGTGAGGAGCTTCTCTGGCAGACACCACTGGGTCTCAACAGTTGTTATTTCTGCCTGGTATCCCCAGGCCCATTTTCCTCTGAGATAAAGTGTTCCACACATCAGCTTTTGTTTCTGACAAATCTAACAACATGTTTATTAAAGATCTCTATGTTGTTTCCCTTTGACTACGGGGATTTTGTAAAAAAAAAAAAAAAGTATAATCCCAACAATAACATTCAAAATTGTAGTTCAATAAAATATGTATTATGTATATAAGGTCTATTTGTGATTATGGTTTGTTTTTTACATCATGTACTTAGCACGAAAATGAGTTGGTGAATGTTCTTGGAAACTAATATTTTTAATTGTAGAAACACAGTCTATGAGCAGAGTTATATGAGATTTCTGAGTGCTTGTGAGAAAACGCCAACAAAACAAGAGTCTTGTGACCCAAGTTTCGTCAAAAACCCTGAGTTGTTCTCAGAATGTGCTTTCATGCCTCTCCCAGATGTGGCTGATAAGCGTGGGTTTACTTGAGATGACTCGCTACAGATGGCCGTTGTTTGTGTCTTTATGGAGGCCACAGGCAGCCTGTCCAGCACTTGCCATTTGTCTGCCATGTGCGACTTGTAAGCCACATGCAGTTTGTCCCTGTGATTGTCCACTGTCCCCATGTGACTCCTTTTAACCCTCAGAATACAAATTGTCCAAGGCTCTGAATAAAGCTGTCCATTGCTTTAGTCCACCCCAATTATCCCTTCTCCCAGGCTCCACTGCCTCTAGAGCAGCAAACAGCTAACTTGGCTGAACTTAATTTTGTTTAACTAAAATTAAAATAATAATAATAATAG
Source organism: Microtus oregoni (assembly GCF_018167655.1). Taxonomy (NCBI): domain Eukaryota; kingdom Metazoa; phylum Chordata; class Mammalia; order Rodentia; family Cricetidae; genus Microtus; species Microtus oregoni. The sequence continues at coordinate 17,293,732 of NW_024543088.1, forward strand.
CTGATGGATGGTCCTGAATCTTTCTTTGGAACAATTAACACGAGGTTTAAATTTAAAATTCTAAAATCTGCTTTTAAGACAAGACATCTGATCTAAATTTTATCTCCTTGATCCTGATCCCGATTCTGGTTCTATAAAAAATCCCTGTTTATTGAATAAGTGGTTGTTCCTATTCCATGATTTTTTTACCCTATTGAAAATTGCTTCCCATCACATAATAATAATAATAACACACACATATTTTAAGGATATTATTGACCACTACAATTTCTTCCTTTTAAAACAAACAACTTTTTCACAACAACAAAATCTGGTATCTATCTCTTAGACTACAGGACTTCTTTCTTTCTGTAGTGATATTTCATTTGGATTTTAATAAATAAAACTTTCCAGAAGTTCATTGAGTAAAAGAGCTGCACTGATCAGCCTTACAGACCACGCAGTAGTGATACACATTCAATACAAATAGCTACACTAGTTTGCCATAGAAACTGGGCAGTAGTGGTGTATGCCTTTAATCCCAACCCTAGAGAGGAATATAAGACAGGAGGAGACAGCTCTCAGTCTCATTCTGAGATGCCTGGAGGCAGGACCACCACTTCAGACTGAGGTAGAGGTAAGAGCCAGTGGCTGGCTGTTTTGCTCTTCTGACCTTCTGGTTCAATCCCAATTTCTGTCTCTGGATTTTTATTAATCATGCTACATCTTCTTCAAACATTCTTTCTAAAGTATCTGCATTTGAAAAAGATAGCAAAATAGTGTCCATGTAATAGTAAACTATAGATTCAGGAAATTGCTTATGTATCACTTCCAATGACTGACTTACAACATATTGGCACAGGGTGGGGCTATTTAACATTCCCCATGGGAGAATCTTCCATCGATATCTTTTAACAGGCTGAGAATTATTTTAAGTAGGCACTGTGAAGGCAAATTTTTCTCTGTACTTTTCTTGTAAAGATATAGCAAAGAAACAATTTTTTAAATTAATAATTATAAGAGGCCATCATTTAGGCAATAGGAAAGGCAAAGGAATTCCAGGTTGTAGAGAGTCCATTGGCCAAATCACCTTATTAACAGCTCTCAGATCTGCTACCATTCTCCATTTTCCAGATTTCTTTTTAACAATAAATACAGGAGAATTCCAAGGGCTCGTTAATTCTTCAATAGGTTGATAATCTATTTGCTCCTGTACCAGCTGTTCTAAGGCCTGCAGTTTCTATCATTAAAGGCCATTGCTTAACCCATACATCTTTGTCTGTCAACCATTTTAAAGATAGGGCTGTTGGACCTCTGAGAGTTTGCCAGTTGTTCTGTATTTTTGTAGAACTTGAAAGGCTGGTAACTCTTTTTTTTAATCATACCTTAAAATATTCTTACCAGAAACATGAGTTGGTTTATGATCCATTTCTGAGACTGCGGGAATGTTTATCTGGGTATTGAATTAGTATAACAGATCATGACCCCAAAGATTCACTGCTATGTTACCCACCTATGGCCTCAGCCTTCCTCTCTGTCCCTTGTAGTAATTAGGGGTGGCGGGGCTGCGTCCCCAGCACCCGGCCGCCTGCACAGCTAGCTTAGCTTATGCCCGAAATAACAACACACAAACTGTATTCATTTAATCACTGCTTGGCCCATGTCTATCTAGCCTCTTCTAGGCTAATTCTCACATATTAATTTAGCCCATTTCTAATCATCTGTGTGTAGCACCCCAAGGTGTGCTTACTGGGAAGATTCTAGCCTATGTCCATCCTGGGTCGGACCTTCATAGCGTGTGTCTGCCAGGGAGCAGGGCATGGCGTCTCTGCTGAGGCGTCTGCTCCGGAGAGCAGAGCTGTCGAGTCTGAGCTCACTTCCTCTTCCTCCCAGCGTTCTGTTCTGTTTACCCCTCCCACCTATCCTCTAACCAATAAAATGGGCCAAGGCAGTTCCTTTATTAGCCAATGACCTTCCTCCATCAGTCCCTATGCATTCAATCCATCCCTTGCTTTGCTTTACCTGAGATAGGGTTCCAGTTCCTAAGAATTGAACATCTGCTTCCTAAAGGACCAATTCTGATGCCAAGATTCTAGAGTAATAATATTCACTTCTGCACCTGTGTCTAATATTCCTTCAATTATAATGCTATTTAATCATACTTTCACCTTTGGTCTTCTATTATTTATAGGAGTCTGTCAAAATATACATTTTCTATTGGAATTTTCAACCCATCCTCCATGGTTATTCTATTATCCAGAACATCATGTTTTCTTTTTTAACAACAGGCACTGGGTTTTCTAATTTTTCTTGTGAGATCTGTCCTCCACAGTGACTGGAAATGACTGGGTCAGTTTTGACCTGGGGGCCTGTGAGGGGCCCCCCAAGCCCAATGGTAACAGGTTGCCTTGTTTGTCTCTTTTTGATCTATATTCATTTGTTCAGTGTTGGCCTTTGCTGCATCTTCTGGGGTCTTCTATTTGGGTAATGCCCAGAAGAAACATTATTTCTAGGAAAGCCCTGTCTACAATCCCTTCTCAAATGGCCTATTCTACTGCAATTAAAACATTTGGTGTTTTGATGTCTCTTCATACCTTTGGAAATGTTTCTCCTACTCAAGCCTCAGTGTTAAAGTCAAAAGACTTAACATTGGTTGTGGTAGGATCCATTTATCCATTGGTGCTGATCTGATTGTTAAGGTCCCAAGTACCTTTTTGCATTCTAAATTAGCACTTTCATAAACCAAAGATTCAGTGCGTGCATCTAGCTTCTGAATTTGCTACCCCTATTTGTACAGCTTTAGTTAATCTTTGCAAAAAGTCACTAAATGGTTCTCTTGAACCTTGTATAACCTTAGTATATGATTCAATCCTTCTTTCTTGTTCTTGAATCTTGTTTCATATATTCAAGGCTGCTATAAGGCATAGAGACAAGATGTGTTCATTGTCTATAACTTGACTATCCAGATAAGCCTAATGGCCCTCACCAAGAATTTGATCTTGGGAGGCCTCAAAACCTCTGACTCATCCTCCTTGATGTTCAGGGGCCTTAGCTTCCTCTCTCTAATAACTCTGCAAACTGTAGCTTTGGACCATTTTCTAATACAGCTGAAACTAATTGAAGCCAATCATATGGAATAACCTTATTTCTTAAAGTCCATGTGTCTACGAACTCCCTCAAATATGGTGAATGCAAGCCATAAGATACTAAAGCTTGCTTAATATCTCCTAGATCTTTCAGACATATAGGTTGTCATTTACATTCTGTATATCCTTTTGGGTATTTACTATTTGCTGGTTTTTCAGAAATAGTAACAGGATAAGTAGTTAAAACACTTGGTAAATCATTTCTGTCTCTGTGAGGTACTGGTGATGTTAAATCTTTATTATTGTCTTTTGTCTGTACCCTATCCCCTTGCTTATCATTTCTGACAAGTTCTTCAATGGTTTCAAGTCTGTGTATCACTGTCTTTTGTAAAATTCAAATAATCCCTCAGTACCATGCTATAAGATTTCATAACCCATTGTCATTGAGTGAAGTTTTCTTGTCAAATTATGTTTATTAGTCAGGTAGTGGTAGCTCACATCTTTAATCTCAGCATTCAAGAGGCAGAGGCAGGTGGATCTTGGTGAGTCTGAGGCCAACCTGGTCTACAAGAGCTAGTTCCAGGACAGGCTCCAAAGCTACAGAAAAAAAACCCTGTCTTGAAAACTAAAACAAAAACAAATTATGTTTATCATTTTCATGGCACGAATCCTCTCAGTCAACTCATTACTTGTCTGTAAAGTCTGTTTGATTTCTAAACGTTTCTCATTCTTGACTCTATTATTAAACCATTTCTTTAAGAATATAATATGAATTCTCAAGCTAATAGCAGCTATGGCTAGGAATGTATACATCCCTTTTATAATTCCCTCCATAATAGAAACAAAAGGATATTACAATATTATCTGCCATTAAAATCCTCATTCAGATGAGAATTCTAAGGTGTAATAATGATGTGGGCCAGGAGGTATCGCAGTTATACTGCTAAAGCAGCCAGAGATGTTAGAGCTCTGGTCTTACTCATTCCAATGTCACTAACCTGTAGATTTTCTAAGCAGAACTCAAAACCAAACTGAACGGATCTTTTGATCAGGGCGCCCCTCCCTGCAGTGGGTGTGTGGGGGTGAGCATATGAGCCAAAGGAAGCTGTGATAGCCACATGGGGTTGGTAGGAAGTCACAGGGACTTCAGGAGCCACAGAAAGTTTCAGGGGGGTGGGTACAGAAAACTGTGGGTGCTGTGAGAGGTGGCAGCAACCTGCGGGTGCCACAGGTGGACAGGCGGGTCAGGAGAAGAAGCTAAGCCAGGGCCGATGGGAGTTGGGAGCACTAGTTTTTCTCCCAAACCCAGATAGCTATGTTTGAGCCCTGTTCTGGCCTGTGCCAGTGGCTGAAAAGCCTCAGGCAAATGACTTTTTTAGTGAATTTGTACCCAAATGTTGGGTGCCAAATGTAGTGTGATTAATAAAAACCCAGAGACATAAATTGGGGTTCAACCTGAAGGTCAGAAAAGCAAAACAGCCAGTCACTGGCTCTTACTTCTACCTTAGTCTGAAGTGGCAATCCTGCTTCTAGGAATCTCAGAATGAGACTGTGTCTGAGAGCTGTCTCCTCCCTTCTTATATTTCTCTTTAGGACTGGGATTAAAGGCATGCACCACTACCACCTGGTTTCTATGGCAAACTAGTGTGGCTACCGGGATTAAAGGAGTGTGTCACCACTGCCCAGTCTGTAAGGCTATCGGTGCAGCTATTTATTCTCTGAACTTCAGGGAAGCTTTATTTATTAAAATACAAATGAAACAGCCTGCTTTACAGAGTGAGTTCCAGGACAGCTAGAGATACACAGAGAAACCCTGTCTCAAAAAAACAAAACAAAACAAAATTAACAAATAAAATATCACTACAGTCCCCAAAGGGAGTGCCATTATTAGGAGGTGTGGCTTTGTTGGTATGGTATGTTTGTTGGTTGTAGGTATGTCCTTGTTGGAGAAAGTGTGGCACTGTGGCGGTGGGCTTTGAGGGTTCATATCTGCTCAAGGTAGAAATCAAAAGCAGAAATCTGGTGGAGATGTAATTGAATAAGGAGGAGGGCATGTGCCAGCCCCGGCAAGCAGCAGAAGTTGGCAGCTTCAAGCACTTGATTTTGACTTTAGAGTCAAGGATAGGAGAAACAGGCTATGGAGTTTGCCTCTGTGCCAAAGGAAAGCCACTCCATGAAGCTGTGAGGCTGAGAGCTGGAATGCCTGGGAGACTCCAAGATGATAGAGATGCCAGAGTCATGAGACACCTGCCAAGGAGAGCTGCTCACAGGGAGCTGAACCAGCCCAAGATAACCAAGTGTGTTGCAATCAACAAGCTGAAAGAGCTGGAGATCTGAAGAGCGCTTTGACAACAGACATGGAGAGGCAGAGGCTGGAATTTTCCCTGCTGGTTTTTGGTCTTGCTTTGGTTCAGTATTTCCTCATTATCCTCCCTTCCTTATGTATTGGAATGGTAATATACATCTTGTGCCATTATACATTGGAAATATGTGATCTGATTTCTTATTTGATTTATTAGGGGGTTACAGTTAAAAAGTAGCACACACCTTTAATTCCAACACTTGGGAGGCAGAGGCAGGCAGATCTCTGAGTTCGAGGCCAGTCTGGTCTATAGAGCAAATTTCAGGACAGTCTCCAGAGCTACACAAAGAAACCCTGTCTCAAAAAAACCAAAGAGAGAGAGGGGAGGGAGGGAGCGAGGGAGAGAGGGGGGGAGGGAGGGAGGGAGGGAGAGAGAGAGAGAGAGAGAGAGAGAGAGAGAGAAATTGCATGAATCTCAATGAATCTCAGAAGAGTCTTTGAGCTTTAGACTTTTAAATAAGTTTGAGACTGTTATGGACTATGGAGACTTCTGAAGTCAGAATGGATGACATTTTCACATTATAATATGGCTATAACCCTTCGGGGGCCAGAAAGTGGAATGCGGCAGTTTGAAAGAAAATGGTCCCCAAAGGGAGTGGCACTGTTAGGAGGTGTGACTTTGTCGGTATGGTATGTTTGTGCTGTTCTTGTTCTGGGGCCCATCTGTATGGGAACGGATCCCTCTGGTTAATTTGGGGCCCTTGCAGAGCCCTTCTCTATGGGATAGACTCCCTCTGGTTTCTGTGAAAAGATGATTGGGTCGCACCCATATTCCAGCCAGGAACCACATCTTCAGTTTGCCTTCAGGTGCCAGGAGGACTCTGTATGTTCTGTGTGCTGTTTTGTTTTTGTCCATCCTCTTTCTGACTTATATGGCTGATATAAGGAGACCTACTCAAATCACGACTCGGATCACTTACAGAACCTTAGAGATAGGGCCAGAAGCATAGGGTCTGAGACAACAAGGAAAAGGGAATGTTTTTCTGGAAGGGATGAAACAAACAACCTTCACCCGCCTTCAACATTTTATTACAAAAGAGACAGCCTTGGTCTGTGGCACAGTGGCGATGTTACCAGGCTTGCCCTGGCATGCCATGCAAGCATGGGGCTGGGGCGGCACGCTTGTGTGGATGGGAGGCTGAGCTACGCAGCCTTGTCACAAGGTAGCAAGGCTGCTAGCCACAGCTTGCAAGGGGCGAGTGTGTCCAATAGGATTTCAGACATCAAACAGAGTTTCTGCGGTTAATTGCTATGGCTGGAAACATTAACACTCTTTTGTCCCCATCCTGCAAGCAGCCCCCTTTCCGTGCTGGTGGATGGGGTTCCAGTAGCCTGCCTCGGGGGTGGGAGTGGGGTGGGGTGTGTGTGTGTTCCTGCTTCAACTTCTGACCAGACCTGGCTGTGGACTGGCTCTGTGGTTACTAAACTATGCCTGCCGTGCTGTGACACTGTAAGTTAATTCTGTTTAGAAAGTTTTGTCTATTTCTCAAGAAAAGTTGTATATAATTGTTTTGTTGGAAAGTTTTGTCTGTGTTTTCTGGGGTGTTCACGAATTTTATTGCAAGCATGGTGCTGAAACAGAAATGGTTTGGATATTTTTGTTGTCTGCCACCCATCACTGCTGTGGCCACATTTATGGTCGTGGCTCACAGTTTATCACTGAGCTCTGGTCACTGGATTTGGGTTAACAAGGATTCAGATGTCTTTTTGCTATAGATAATGTTGAAACTGTTTTATGCTGTTCGTTACTGGGAAGCTGGCTGTAGCCTTGGGTTACGGCTCTTGATTTGCTAAACTCGGGCATATTAAACATTCCCTCTGTGCCACTCTGTCAAGTCAAAGAAAACAAATCCAAAAAATTGGGACTTGGTTTATGTAAATATTTTGTACTTTACCACTTACAAGTTTATTTTGTTAGATATGGTTAAAAAATCTGTTAAAAATTAGAGTAAAACTAGTTTAAAAAGTTAAAACTAGTAACAGTGAAAACTGATAAGACAAGATCTCCTGAGCAAATTGGGAGCATCGGGCACAATGGGAGAGGGTCGAAGGGGAGGGAGGAGGAGAGAAGGGGAGCAGAGAAAAATACATTAAAAATATATAAAATATATATACAAATCAATAAAAACAATAAAAAGTAAAATATTAAAATAAGCAAAAAGGGCTGCTAACATTGTAAAATGTTAGGAAATACAAGCTACTAGATATCATTATAAATGATCAAGTCTGTTAATTCTGAGCATGCTAAGTACTGCTGATATAATTCATTACAGGGATAAACCTTACCTAGTGCCCTGTATATGTTTTCTAAAATAAAGCTTAAAACCAGTAACTAAAAACAGAGTTGTCTATTCAGATATTCCTGGGCAACCCTCAAATACTTCAAAGATCTGAAGAATATGGCATTTAAAATGTTGATTAAAAAGTTTATTATATCAGACAGAGACTCCCAGATCGTATCAGTGACCCAAGGTCTCCAAAGAAGATTATGGGGCACCACAATGTCTCCACCTAGATTATGATGGTGCTGACCACTGGATAAGATGCCCCAATGCAACACCTGCTGCCAGGAGCTGGCCCAGACTGTAGACAAGCAGCGGGACACTGGAGAATTGATTGTATCACTTTTGCCTAGATAAAATGAGGTTGGTCTTTTTCATGTCCCTCTTCCACAGAGGAAAAAAATACCTATTACCTTATGGGCTTTGTGAAGACTGCTGTTTTGATATTCCTGCCTTCAATGCTATAGAGACCTGGGTATGGCAAACTGGGTCTGGACTGGTCCCTGTCATTTTTAATAGATTTGGAAGTTTCTTGGTCTACATTCAGGTGTATTTTAATCTTCTTGAAGCTCTGATAGTATTGACAGTTGGGTTAGCTTTAACTTCATCATCTTAGCAGCAGGCAACCTGATTCTTCCCCAAGGCTATAGCCAGCTTGTGAGCTCATTTTATTTATAAAATTCAAGCCTTGATATGGGTCTAAAAATAAAGGATATATCTGAGGATATAAAAGCTTATAAGCTTTAAGGGTCTCAAAAATAATTGGAGATATAAATGTAAGTTATAAAAATATAAATAAATGATTTAAGATATAAAAATATTTCAGATTGTTTTCCCCTTCTATGATATAAAAGTTCAGAGTTTAGCATTTAATAGAGTTCTGATAAGCCGGTAGAATAGTGACTACTTACTGCTCAGTCACAAGCTCAAGATTTTGGTTTCCATCTAAAAATAAACTTAAAGGTGCTTCTCATCAGGCCAAAGCTAGCTGTGTCCAATCTGTGCCTGGCTCTCAGGACAGAAGGAAACTGTGCGTGCTTATGACCCACGTCTGTAGTTTCTGCTAGGACTCCAGTGGACCCCTCCCCTGCCGTTTTACAGACATCCATTACCTGCTTCTTTTTCTGCTATGTGAATTTCAGTATAGATTGGTGATAGAATATATCTAGAAATTATGTGTCCTTCTGTAAAATAAAAATTCATATAGGCTTCATAAAAAATCCTGGATCCACTTCTCAAAGAAAAAAGGATTCCAGAGAAGCACAGATTAAGTTTTCCCCACCTGTCTATTCCTGAGGATAATGTATTTCTCTTTCCTGGAACAGACCATCCAAAGGAAATTCCTAACGTTCCAATTATTGTAGATAGGATCACCAGCCAGCACACACCCATGGCTTTTCACCAGGACACCCCTAGGCAAATGTTAGCCAATCAGGGGTCCTGAACCTTAGAATCCCAATCTCTGCTATTATAAAAACTCCACCCCAATTGGACTCTGGGCTTTCTGATGTGATAATACATTGGACACATGGAAAGTCTGATTTGAACTTGAATAAGAATAAAAGGTTCTTTGCTTTTACACAGAGGACTTGATCTTCTAGTTGGCTTTTGGGGGACTCTGTGATCTGAGCATAACACTATCATGACTCTAACTTGTATCAGGCTGACAACTTGCTTGCTTTTTTACCTTCATGAACAAAATTATTTTAGTTTTATGAAACTCCACTTGTCAATTGTTGGCCTTAATTCCTGGAAATCCTCCTACATCATATATTTCCTATAATAAAACATATGCCTATGTTTTCTTCTAGTAGTTTTAGCATTTTAGGTTTCAAATTGAGGTATTTGATCTACTTGAAGCTAATTTTTGTGCGAGGTTATATAGGTAAGGGTCTAATTGCATGTGAATGAGAGGGCCAGACAAATATCACGAAAGTTCCCTAATAACTCAGTTAAGAATTAGGTATCAGTTCCAGCCTCTTGAAACTGAACAAGTCAGTTTCTGAGGAAGACACAAAGGGCGATCAATTGCTGCACACCTGCCCCCGTGTCTGCGCTCTATGCACAGGCACCCAGTTCGCAGCTTCGAGCAAGGGGGCTGGAGGTTAAAATACACAGACACACACAGACAGAGAGACAGCGACATGGGTCATCCTTGAATTCTCCAAGAATGCACCCTTTATTGTGTTCAGGGGCAGATTAAATAGAGATAGCCACGCCCCAGCCAAACCCACCAGAAACCTCTCTCCTGCCATCAGGAACCCCTGAAGGTCTCGTGCTCAGAGCAGCCGTAGGCACTCAGATCAGGGGACCACAAGAAATTCAGGATCTGGGGTCTCACTGCTCCCAACAATCAATCACTAACACCCTCCCCCCAACACACACACACACACACACACACACACACACACACACACACACACACAGAGTAAGGACCAGGGGAATTGCTTATACTAGGCTGGAGCCAGCTTCCCCCACCAGGTACCTCAAGGCAATAACCGAATAAGGACAAAACCTGGGACTTGTCCCAACTTGCCCAAGAATGGAAAAGCTATAGCTTTAGCCCACCCCTGTTAGCCATATCTAATTAGAAACGTACTAATATGATTGCCACTTGTGTAAACCAGTCCTACATATAACAATCACATTGCTTTCAGAATCCCTTCAGTTGTGTATAAAAGAGCCTGCTAGCCTTTTGGGGGGGTCACCAGTCACCATTTTTGCCTTTGTGTTGGATGCGCTTCCCTGGTACCTTCTGGAGATAATAAATACTCTTGCTGATTGCGCATGTGGATGGTGGTCTTCTGTGGATCTTCTCCAGGACGCTAACATATGGTACATTGGCTGGGAAGTCCCCCCACAACTACTGTGCATTTTGAAAATCTGGCCAGTAAGTGAACACTCTTTGTGGGTCCTGGTCTGTCCTTTGTGTTTTTCATTTTTTTTCTGGGAAAGCCCAAGCTGAACTGAAGTTGGCCTGAGTGTGCCAAGTGGATGCACGTTTGGCACTGGCGCCATGTGGGTCAAGAGATGGCTCTGATCCACCTGTATCTGTAGAGAATCTGTAGGGGACTGGGTCCCCCTGGTTGAACTGGGACAAAACAACAGGTCACTCCTGCAAAATGAGACTTGCATACAGCAAGATGGGCGGTTGTTCTGGTTACTGTTTAAGGTGCCATATCAGTTTGTCTGGGTGGTTGTCTGTTTCTGCCTGTTAACTGCCTTTCTTAACCTGGTTAGTGCTCAGAGGGAGGAGCCACTGGCCAAGGCTGACTCCACAGTCCTCCCACTACACGCCATGAGACCATCTGATGCTGGTAACAGCTAGTGCATTGTCCTTTTGCCACTAACAATGTATATAATTGGAAGATGCAGAACGCTAAATTTTCTGAGAAGCCTGCAAGGCTCATTGATTTGATTGATTCTGTGCTTTTTACTCACCAGCCAACATGGGATGACCATCACCAGGTCCTCATCACTACTGAGGAGAGGGAGCAGATTCTAGCAGAGGCCTGCAAATTGGTTCCAGGCCCGGAGGGAAGGCCAACTAACAATGCACACCTCATAAATGCCGGTTTCCCCTTCATGCAACCTGACTGGGACTTCAACACAGAGGAAGGGAGGGAGGGAGGGATTAAAAATCTACTGCCAGACTCCAATGGAGGTTTCCTGGCTACCGTGAAGTAGCCCACCAATTTGTCCAAAGTAAGCCAGGTGTGGCAGGGATCCAAGGAAATGCCAGGAGCCTTCTTGGGGAGATTGCTAGAAGCCTGTAAGAGCTGTGCACCCTTGGATCCAGAAGCAGCAGAGAAGAGATCTGCAGTGAGCCCAGCTCTCGCCAGTCAGCTCCAGACATCTGCTGTGAGTACGAAGACTGAAGGCTTTGAAGGCTGGAGGTTGGGTGAACTTACTGCATTTGTGGAAAAAGTGTTTACTAATAGTGAGACCCTGGAAGAAAGCCACACCAAAGGACTAACAAAGGCTTTAGAGAAGCAGACACGAGGACTCACCAAGGTCCTCTCGGCTGCATCAGGTGGTCCTGAAGCTAAGAGACAGGCAAGTTAACTGGCTTCTGGAAACTCAAAACAGTGAGGGAAAAGCCTAAAGACAAGGCCAGGCAATAGGCCCAGTTAACAGAAACCAGTATGCCAACTAAAATAGGCCCAGTTAATAGAGACCGGAATGCCTACTGTAGATACTGCGTCACTGGAAAAACAAATGTCCTGAATGACAGGCTCAAAAGTGGCAGCAACGGAGGTACTAGAGCTGGAAGAAATGAGAGCTTGAATAGGATGAGGCACAGAGCCTCTCCCTGAGCCTCGAGTAACCCTAAAGATGGAGGGGAAACCCTTAGATTTTTTTGATAGACACTGGAGCACTCCATTGTGAAACAACCCTTGGGTCTCTAGAGAGACCTATTCACTCTGGTACCCTGTAATTTTTCAGGTGATAACCCCTTTGCCCTAGAAGGACTCTACAGATGGAAAAAGTCTTTGATGATATGAAGACAGTTCTATTAACTGCACCCACAGTAGCATCACCAGGTGTCACCAAACCCTCCCATCTATATGTGGATGATAAAAAGGGAGTTGCTAAGGAGGTACTGACACAAGCTCTTAGGCCATGGAAGGGTCCAGTGCCTGCTTATCAAAAAGACTGGACTTAGCAACTGGATGGCCCCTTGCCTCATCATAATAGCGGCAACAATCTTACTAGTTAAAGACTCAGAAAAACAGTCTTGGGGACAAGCCCTAAAAGTGACAACTGCACATGCTATTGAGGGGGTTCTTAAACACCCTCCTGATAGGTGGCCTTCATAATTATCAAGCTCGGCTCTTAAACCCACCTAGAATCCAGTTCACCATGCAGTGCCTTGAATGCTGCTGCCCTGCGTCCAGATCTGGACCTGGCCCTTCCTCTCCATGATTGCGCGGACATCCAGAGTCATCTCTATGGGATCATATGGGATCTTGAGAACGTCCCTCTGATGAGGGCTGAGGTAACATGGTATCCTGATGGTGGATTTATTAAGGATGGTATCAAGTATGCAGGACCACTGAGGATGAGGTCATATGGTCAGAGGTTCTGCCACCTGGGACTTCAATCCAGCTTGAACTAAGGCACGACAGCTGGGAAAGGATACATGTTTACTAATAGCTGATACATGTTCGCTACAGTACAAGTCCATGGTGCCATCTACAGGAAAGAGGATTGTTAACTGCAGAAGCAAAGACTATTAAAAACAAACAGGAGATTTTAGATCTCTTATGGGCCATATGACTGCTCAGGGAAGTAGCTGTTATGCACTGTCTGGGACACCAGAAGTGAGAGGACCCCATCTCAAGGAGAAACAACCAGGCAAATGCAACAGCAAAGGAAATTGCCCTCTAGAATTCAACCGTCCTGCTGGTCTCACCACTGAAGCTGGTAACACCCACGCTGCCTAAGTTCCCAGCTTACGCCGATCATGAGCTCTGTAGGATCCACATGGGTACAAATGCCTGCCAAGAGAAAGGATGGTTCAAGACCCCAGATGAACAGATCATTCTCCCATCAGATTTCCTCACTCAGTTAGTCTGGCAGCTACACCAGAGTCCTCACCTAGGAGAGAAGAAAATACAAGACCTCCTGAGGACAATACGCCTTAAGGTGTTTGACCTTAATCTAAGACAGGCAAGGCCAGTGCCCACATGCCATCTCATGAACACAAAGAGTGGACTCACAAGACAGGGCACTGGAAAAGAGGAACCCAAGTAGGAGCCAACTGGGAAACTGACTTCATGGAGGAAAAACCAGGCCTATATGGTTATGAATACTTATTAGTCTTCATAGATACTTTTCCAGGGTGGACTGAAGTACTTAGTTTGGGTCTTCTATTTTATTCCATTGGTCTATACATGTTTAGTGTCAGTACCATACTGTTTTTATTACTATAGCTCTATAATGCATCTTAATCTCTAGAATGGTCATCAATCAAGTATTGGCCTTTTTGTTAAGAATTGCTTTGGATATCCAGGGTCTTTTCTAGTTCCATGTGAATTTTAGGACATTCTTCTGCTTTTGTGAAGAATAGTATGGGTTTTGATTGAGAGTGCATTAGTATACAAATTGCTTTTTTTAGGGGGTGGGTAGAATGAGCAACTTCACATTATTAATTCTAACAATTTAAGAACATGGACTATCTTTCTGCTTTCTAGTGTCTTTCTAGATCTCTTTATTCGAAGATTTGAAGTTTTCATTGTCGAGGTGCTTCCGTTCCTTAGACAGGTTTATTCATTTATTGTCTTTGACACTGTTGTAAATGGCGGTATCTATGATCTCCTTCTCAGTGTGTTATTAGTACAGAGAGGGACTGGGTTTTGTAATTCCATTTTGTACTCTGGTACTTTGCTGAAATTGTTGATTATTTCTACAGTTTTCAGGTTAAATATTTGGGATCTCTTATGTATAATATCACGCAAACAGGGATAATTTAACTTCTTTTCTCCCTTGTATCCCTTTAACTTCGTTCTTGTTCCTCATTGCTACAGCTAGGGCTTCCAGCACTATATTGAAAGGGAGTGGAGATGGTCTTAACTTGTTCCTGGTTTCAATGAGGTTTTCTCTGTTTGTCTTCTATAGCATATATTATGTTGAATTATATTTCCTCCAGTCTCACCATCTAGGACTTTTATCATGAGAGTGTACGGGATTTTGTTAAAGGTCTTTTCTACACCTATTGAGATGATGGTATAAATTTTGTTTTTAAGTCTAGTATGTGATTGTGTGAATAATAATGTAAATAATGTAAACAACGCATTCCTGGTATAATGTTGGAGAAGAGAGCCACTTGTTGGTTCCTAGCTGCACGGCTAGGTTACAGCTGAAATAATCACACAGAAACCTTATTATTTAAATCACTGCTGGGCCAATTAGCTCTAATTCCTGCCTGTAGACACAGTGTAACTAGCCATGTCCCTCTCCGGCTTTCATGCTGTCTTCTATCACAGGTACAAGAAATGTATTTATATACATATCACCTGACAATGTGAGTATGGGCTGGTTGAAATGGACTCCTGAAACTCAGATAGTGTTGGGTGTAGCTCAGTTCTAGAACACTAGTATAGTGTGTATAGGGCCCTGGGTCCCACACCTGTAATGAAAACACACATACGAGCAATTATAGCTCTCAAGAAACTGAAGACACTTATTTTTAAAACGTTATAGATATGTTCAAAGCTTAAACAATTCAGATGACATGCAGTAATACCTGGATATATTTAAAGAGAATAGAAATAAACTCTGGATATAGTCTACAAGAACCCAAACAGTAAAATGAAACAAAGTAGATAATCCAGGATATGAAAATTAAATTCAATAAAGAAATCGAAATGCTGAAAAAAATGCAGTAAGTCTAGTAGAAAAACTCACTCACTGGAAATCTTCACAAATAGATGGAACAAATAGAAGATAGAAGGTCAAGGCTTGATGACAAGGTAGAGAAACTGGGTCATTCAACCCAAGAAAACAAAAATGCATGAATGAAGTATGGAATCTGGGACATAAGGAAGACTTATCTATGAGCTCTAGGTATAGAAGGAGAAGAATTCCAGGCCAAAGGTATAGTTGATAGTTTTAATAAAATTTCAGAAGAAAATTGTCTAGACTAGGAATTGTCCATTCAGATACTAAATGCACACAGAACAACACACAGGATCTAAAAAGAAACTGCATACAACATGTTAGTTGAACAATAAACACACAGAAGAGAAGTCCTAAGTCACATGTAACGATAGATGCATCAGAATAAGAACTGGTTTCTCAGAAACTCTAAATCATAAAAAAATTATATTTATTATTTTTATTTATGTGTACTTGTGTTACTGTGTGGATGCATGCTCTGTGTGTGTGTGTGTGTGTGTGTGTGTGTGAGTGCACATACGTGTGTGTCTTCACAGAGGCCAGAAGAGAGTTCTGGATCCCTTCAAGTTAGAGTAACAAGCAGTTGGAGCTGCCCCACGTGGGTGCTGGAATTTGAACAGCAAACAGGAGAACAACAATTGCTCATGACTACCGAGTCGCCAATGGAAACTTTAAAAGCTCAAAAATTTTGGAACAATGCACTTCAAGACGTGAAAGAATACAGATGCCAACTATGATGGCTATTCTTGGCTGCCAACTTGACTACATCTGGAATTAGTTAAAACCCAACTGATTGGGTATACTTGGGAGTGATTTTTCTTAAATCATGTGAAGTGGGGAGACCCACCTTAATCTGGATCTTTTGAGCTGGGAAGATCCTCTTTCAACCTGGGCCACGCCTTCTGCTGGAAGCCTATGTAAGGACAGTGGAAGAGGGAAGGTTTGTTCTTCTCCTGCTTGCCCTCCCCCTGTCAGCACATCCTATCCTCCCCTGGTACTGGAGCCTGCTTCTTCAGGATTCCAGCATACACAGAAGACCAGCTGAGACACCCAGCTTCATGGGACTGAATAACTATTGGATTATTAGATTTTCTGTTGGTAGACAACCATTGTTGAACTAGCTTGACTACCACCTGAAAAGCTACTCCAATAAACCACAGAGAGAGAGAGAGAGAGAGAGGGAGAGAGAGGGAGAGAGAGAGAGAGAGAGAGAGAGAGAGAGAGTAATAGGTATAACAGCCAGGCAGTGGTGGCGCATGCCTTTAATCCCAGCACTCGGGAGGCAGAGGCAGGTGGATCTCTGTGAGTTCGAGACCAGCCTGGTCTACAGAGCTAGTTCCAGGACAGGCTCCAAAGCCACAGAGAAACCCTGTCTCGAAAAACCAAAAAAAAAAAAAAAAAAAAAAAGTAATAGGTATAACAGACCGCCAGATCTTTTTTTTTTCTTCTTCTTCTTAAGAATCCCTATCAGGGCCGGGCGTGGTGGCGCACGCCTTTAATCCCAGCACTTGGGAGGCAGAAGCAGGTGGATCTCTGTGAGTTTGAGGCCAGCCTGGTCTACAAGAGCTAGTTCCAGGACAGGCTCCAAAGCTACAGAGAAATCTTGTCTCAAAAAAAAAAAAAAAAAAAAAAAAGAATCCCTATCAGGGTACAAATAAAGATACCACAATAAGCGAAGGGAGCTAAAATCTGAGTGAGGGCTAAGAAAATTACTCACAATACCATCTTTCTATCCAGTTTCTTTCTTTCTTCCTCCTTCTCCCCCTCCTCCTCTTTCTTTCATATTACTCACAGAGATCTGCCTCTGCCTCCCAAGGGCTGGAATTAAAGATGTGTGCCTCAATACCTTGAGCTCATAGAGAGCCATCTGCTTCTGCCTCCCAAGTATTGGGATTAAAGGTGTGATCCATCACATTCAACTACTCTCTTTTTTTCTTTTAAGGACTTTATCTTTTTTACCCCCAAGCCTACATAAATTTTTAAACACAGTAGACCATTTAGAGGTTTTCTTTGACTTTGAAGCTATCTTTACTGTATATCTCTCTTTTTCTGAACACATGAGTCTTTAATTTGCTAAGTGATATGGCTAGGATTAAAGCGATGGCTTTGATGGCTGGGCTGGATCTAGCCCATTCCTTAGCTTTTTTTCTGAGGGTCTAGTCTCATGGCAGAGGTACTGGCCAGAGCCATGTTTATTGCCACAACTCTATGGAGTTTCAAGGTCCCTGCCACCACCAAAAAAGTATGCAGTTTTTCATCAACACCATGTAAGTGTTTGTGGCAGGACCTCTTAAAAGAGCTGTAAGGTTTTGCTGTTAAAGCTGAGTCAGGAAGCCTCCCTTAAATAAGATGTGCTTGCCTCTAGCAAAGAGAGCAAACCCAAAAAATTGCTGCTACCAAGAAGCCATGTTTAACCCTGTTATTTTGTGTCTAGATTTACTTCCCAAGCTCTCTCAGACACAGTTGCCCACATGTTGGGCACCTTTTGTATTTTAAATAAACACTGATTGGTCAGTAGCCAGGCAGGAAGTATAGGTGGGTAACAAGGCAGGAAGTAGAGGCAGGGCAACGAGAATTCTGGGAAGAGGGAAGTTTCAGTCTGCAGTCATCACCCAGAGAGGAAGCCAGATACAGAGCAAGCAAGATGTGACTGCCTTGCAGAAAAAGGTACCAAGCCACGTGGCTAACATAGACAAGAATTATGAGTTATAAGTTATAATTATAAGTTATAAAATTAATTAATAAGAAGTCTGAGCTACTGGGCCAATCAGTTTATAATTAATGTTGACCTCTGTTATGATTCTATGGGACTGAATGACTCTGGGACCTGGTGGGACAGAAGCTTCGGTCAACACACCACTGAAGATACCTTGCTGGGCTAGTCATTGTTGTGACTGAAGGCTTCACAGCTGGGAAGGACTACTGATCGCTTGTCTCACTTGGCTGCTTGCATACACATTCGGATACTATGAGAGATAGTCCTTAGGGAGTTCAGAAGTTTTTTCTGAGCAATGAACACAAAGTACTTTCATTTGTTTTCCAATTTTAATAAGACTAACACAAGTGAAAAGGCCAAGATTTTCATCCTGCCAGACTTCATTTTCTAAAACAAACATCTCATCATGTCAAAATTAGAAAAGAACCTAGAAAAAGAACCCACTAAATGTAATAATTTCCAAATACAGTATGAAAATGACCATACCTTTGCCTGCTGTTCTCATTATTCCTATACCATTTACCTTAGTGATAATGTCTTCTGGATTTTCTTCAATACCATAATCAATGAGGCCATGCCATGGGATGTTCATATTTACACTGGTTATTGAAACTCCTGGCTTATTTAGCTTGCTACATTCTTCATATTCTAACGAATCTGGATATATATTTTCCTACTGTAAGTCTATTATAACCTTAACTTTTCATTTGTTAACATTCAGTTATTAATCATGACTTTGGATAAAGTTCTCCAACAAACTATATAACTAAGTATATCTTTTAAACTTATTTTATCTCTATGAGCATTTTACCTGCGTGTATGTGTGCTTGGTGCTCATGAAGGTCAAGAAAGCATCAGATCCCCTGGCACTGGAGTTATAGATCGTGAGCCACTATGTGGGTGATGGGAATTGTACTTGGGTCTGTTGCAAGAGCAACAAGTGCTCTTAACTGCTAAACCACCTCACCAGCCCCAAAATCTCATTCTTAAACTTTCATTGAATTTTTCTTTCATAATTTCATACATGTTACATGTGCATTCTGTTAACAACTCCATCTCGCTCCCTTCATCACCTGCCTGTTCTTGGCAAGTTCACTTTTCAAGTTCATGTTAAGCATTTGAAATTAAAATATGACATCATTTACACCATTCCCTCTCCTACTCCAATACCTCCTATATATCTCCATTCATGGCCTCTTGTTGCAAGTTCATAGTCTTTGCTGGGTTTAAGAGGATCCTGGGTTTAACCAGGATCACATGTGACTGTGGTGTGGAATTATCTGCTGGAGGCTGATGGGCTCCTCAGTGGGTACATAAGTGAAGGTCATGACTGCCCTTCCCTAGAACTCATCAGCAAGGAGGGGTAGTTCTGTAAACTCCTCCCTAATCCTTTACTCTTGATAGACACTATTTTGTGTAAGACTACTGTAGGCAAATGCAGATGTGTCCATAACTGCACTGGCTGTGGTTTGCCTAGTAGAAAACATTTTATAACCCTTTGCTATAGAATAGTCCCTTTGTATGCTATGAAGATGTGTTTCTCTCATTGTTAATAAAAAGCTGATTGGCTGATAGCTAGGCAGAATTTTTGAGGCAGAG
Organism: Microtus oregoni; assembly: GCF_018167655.1. Classification (NCBI taxonomy): domain Eukaryota; kingdom Metazoa; phylum Chordata; class Mammalia; order Rodentia; family Cricetidae; genus Microtus; species Microtus oregoni. Next base: position 17,313,157 of record NW_024543088.1, read on the forward strand.
GATGCTGAGAAAAGAGGCAAAGACAAGAGTCATGAGGAGACATGGAGAGAAGATAAACATGCCATGCTGAAAGAAGGTACTGCCATGTAGCAGAGTGGAAGATAAGAAATATGGGTTAATTTAAGTTATAAGAGCTAGCTAGTAATAAGTCTAAGCTATTGGCTCAACATTTACAATTAAGTTTCAGGGTGGATTCAAGAGCAGTGATGGGAGGAATCAGACATGGGAAACTTCTCAGTTTCATTTCAGGAGAGATGGACAAAGAGGAAGCACCTCCCCAGCAGTGGACAGGTCCCAGCAGAGGATGTAAGGAGTTGGTGAGGGAAAGAAGTGAGCCAGGTCATGATGGCTGGGAGAATCTTGCAGCCTGACTAACTAGCAGCCTAACTGCTTCATTATTTATTCAGCATTTAGTAAGTAGGGATAAATTCATGTTGTTCCAAAACATAGATCATATCTTTTTGTTTTTGGGCACATTTTTTACTTCCTTTTGCTTATCTTTTAGTCATCATTAATAAACTATGAGGGAACAGTTATCATTTCCAATCATTGCCCTCAAGTTTTGACATCATTGATAAACAGAGTTATCTTTTATAATCAGTCTTGCTCATTAAACCTATAACCCAATTTTTAAGACTCTAGAAGCAGATGACAGGATGTTCTCAGGCTGGTAGCTTTTGTGGCTACAAGGACACTAGACCAAAACAAAATCCCCAAGCTAGTCTGGGCAGACTGCCATGTCCCAAGCAGTGTATTATTAATTCTTAATGGTCAGAGTGCCCAAGAAATATCCTCAGGCCAAAGCTCCTGCAGTTATTATTCAAATTCTGGCATAATACAATGTTTACATTTTATATCTTCATAATCCTGGCATTCTGTGTTCCTTGGTCATATGACATCATGGTGGCTCTGTATGAGCTAACTTTTCTAAGAGAGGTCCTGACATCACATTCTTTTATCATTTCTACATCATTCTTTGCACATCAGTAGGAGTCTCTGTGTAGGACAGAGGTAACCAGATAATCTAATTTTGTTGCTGTATATGCTATGAAATTACCTGAGTGTATAGTGGGAAGAGGCTTACAATCTGAACTGTGGCTAACTCCTCTAGCCCACCAAATCTTTTTTTTTATTTTAATTTTTTAAATGATCTTTTCTCATTTTACATACCTATCCCAGTTCCCACTCCCTCCCCCCTCCAGGTCCTCCCACAGTCCCCCAATCCCACCCCCTATCCATGCCCCAGAGAGGGTAAGACTTCTCATGGGAAGCCAACAAAGTCTGACATATTCTGAGGAGAGACCAAGACCCTTCCCCCATATTTAGGCTGAGTAAGGTATCCCTCCAAAAAGAATGGGTTCCAAAGTCAGTTCAAGCACCAGCGATAAATCCTGGTCCCACTGTGAGTGGCCCTACGGATTGCCCAAGTCACACCACTGTCACCCACATTCAGAGGACCTAGTTTGGTCCTATGCAGGTTCCCCCACTGTCAGTCCAGAGTCAATGAGCTCCCCACTAGCTCAGCCAGCTATTTATGTGGTATCCCCATCATGGTCTTGACCTCCTTTGCTCATTTTATTGCTCCTCTCTCTTCAACTGGTCTCTGGAAGCTAAGTCCAGTGCTTAGTTATGGATCTCTAAATCTGCTCCCATCAGTTGCTGGATGAAGGTTATATAATGACAATCAAGGTAGTCATCAATCTGATTACAGGGGCAGGCCAGTTCAGACACCCTTTCCACTACTGCCTAGGGTTTTAGCTGGGGTCATCCTTATGGATTCCTGGGAATTTCTCTGGTGCCAGGTTTCACACTAGGCCCATAATTAGCCCACCAAATTTTGCTGAGCTTTTTGAGGTTACTTTGTTTTGATTATCTAGTCCCTGAGTAAGTACAGGGATAGAGGTTTCAAGAATGTCTCACAGTTTCATAAAGAGATCTCTGGCTTCTTTATGTGTGTCACAACCTTCAAGTAGATAAGGGCATCTCCCTAGAGAGAGAGAATGTATGTGTGTTGCGTGTTCAGGACTGTCCTGAGGAAGCTTAGAAGCAGAAGGCATAAACGATTCATAAGAAATTTCCATCAGCCGGGCGGTAGTGGCGCACGCCTTTAATCCCAGCACTCGGGAGGCAGAGGCAGGCAGATCTCTGGGAGTTCGAGGCCAGCCTGGTCTACAAGAGCTAGTTCCAGGACAGGCACCAAAGCTACAGAGAAACCCTGTCTCGAAAAAAAAAAAATTTCCATCAATCCAATATCCCCAAATTGTACAAATATTAAAAGTATCCCAAGTATGTAACCAGTAGGGATGACAACCAAAGGTGGCATGGCAGCTCAGCTTTGGGGGATCTTTGTGAAGCAGCTATGCTGGCTTTATTACTCTTACTGTTCCCATCAGATATGGCTGTGCCAGTACAGAAAATCTGCCTACAGCCCTTCTCCCTATCTTTTAGCTTTCACATTCTTTGTACTCTCCCATAATGTCCCCTGAGCCTCAGAAGGGGCAGTCTAAACTTTAAGGTGGAGCACGCAATCATCCGGTCCTCAGCATCTCGAGCAGCTCATGTCTCTGCATTCACTGATGTTCACTACAGAGGGAGGTTTCTGAGGAAAGCTGAGACTAGCATTTGTCTATGGGTATGTGATCGTTTTACTGTCAATTTGCTCCAAATTAGGATTTTTTTTGAACTTTTACTGATTTTTTTTTGTGGATTTCACATCACGTACTCTGATCCCATTCATCTTCTTCACATCCACCCTCTACCCATGCAACCACTCCCTCCCAAAACAAAACCAAATTTAAAAAAACCCAAACAAAACTAAAAAACAAGAAGAATCTTGTGGAAGCTATAGTGTGGCCGTTAAGACACAAAGTTTACCCTTTAGTCTGTTCATTTTTATTTGACCGTTTCATTAGAATTAATCTTCCTGTTAAGATGAGTAGCTAGGACTTGTTAGAGACTCTGCCTCAACAAACAAACAACCCTCCAAAACAAAACAATAAGCATCAAACCACTACCACAACACTTCTAAAGATCAAGTTATGTTCACCAAGCCAGCCCCAGAGGATACTAAAGAGAAGAACACATGTATTTATGAGACTGCAGGGAAACAATAGGGATTAAGCAAAGGAGGACTAAGAAAAAGATGAGCCAAAACGTCATTTTTCAATAATATAATAATACATTTTCAATAATAACTTTGACTATCAATGGTTCCAGCTGCTCATTCAAGAGGCAGACTGGATTTATCCCTACTGCTTGTACGGGTTTTTTGGGAACCTATTCTCTTTGGATGGATACTTTGCTCAGCCTAGATATAGTAGGGAAGGCCTTGGACCGTCCCCAAAGTAATGTGCCTTACCCTCTCTGAAGAGTGGATGGGGGTGGGATGGGAGAGGGGTATGTGGAATGAGGAGGGGGTGGGAACTTGAATTGTTATGTATAATAAAATTTTTTTTTAAAAAAATTAAAAACAAACAAAGAAAAGAGATTTCAACTGGGTATAGTGGCACACACTGTTAATTTCAACACTCTCTGAGTTCAAGGCAAGTCTGATATATATACACTTACACACACACACACACATATACCTTGATGGAGGTCATTATCACTTATTACAAAAGATGACAATTAACACTAGATCTCTGATGAAGAAATCTCATTTTACAAGGACTGTGAGAAATACAGACTCCAGAATATCTTTTGTGTCTGTCTGTAATTTTGCATGTGCTAAATTGCATTCTTTCCCTAGCAGCTATGGGGAACTCCCAACAGCCTGTATCTAATGTATGTGTATCTCATGAATGCAATCCCAATCTACTGGCATTTTTACCTGTGGATTGTCAAGGGGGCTCCTCTTCTGCTGTTTTGTCCAATTGATATTAATAATGTTAGTTTATACAGAATTTTGATGAAAAAATGAACACAAAGAGATGCTACTCAAGTTCCCCTTCAGAACTCTACTGGAACACAGCTCAAGAAAACAGCTGTATTTCCCCAACTGCAAGATTGACATATACTATCAAGTGATATCAACTTCAAAGTAGCTTTAGATTAGAGCAGGTGCCTTGCTAATGGGTTGTAAGATGAACTATTCACAGAAATATACAATTTTATTTACAAGATCCCAGAGCCAGCTGTCTGATTTATTGAGCCAAGGTAAAAAGTACGAAGCAACTTAACTGTGGTGCCAGGTCTGGCTGATTACCAAGGACAGTGATTAATTCTCTGTGCAACCTCAGTTTTATGGCCTTTGTTCAGATACCATGGGGAGAGAGCCCCTAACTGGCCAACACTGCAAAATATAAACTAACTTCATAGCCCAGAGAGAGAGAGAGAGAGAAAGAGAGAGAGAGAGAGAGAGAGAGAGAGAGAGAGAGTTACAAGTCTCCCCTTTTTATGGTCAAGGGTTACATGCAGGATAAAAAAATGCTTTTAATGTCACTGTGCCTTGGAGAGTACTGAGTAAGGTTATCTTGCACATGCACCATGGAACACAAAAGCCCACCACACCCAACAACAGTAGATAGGGACGATCAAGATCAGAGCAGAAATCAATTAAACAGAAATGAAAGAAAGAAAAAATGAATCAATGAAATGAAGAGTTGAAAAGAGGAAAAAATATTTATCATATTTTTTTATTTTCAAATGTATGTGTGTGTAGGTAAATGTAAGACAAGGCACATGTATGGAGGTCAAAGGACAACTTGCAGGAGTTGCTTCTCTTCATCCATCATGTGGGTTCCAAAGATTGAAGCTAGGTCATTAGTGCTGGCAGCAAGGGAGCCATCTTACCAGCACTACCAAGTAGATTTCTCTTTTTTCTTCAAGTAATACCCTGCTGTCGGTGAAGGTCTAGAAGATTCCCTTGGTGATGGAATGCTTTACAGCTGGTGGCTCCCCTAGACTTTAGATCCAAGGCTCCCATCCTTCCCAAGTCCGGCCAAGGATATTGGGGTCTGTGGCCTGGTCCACCAAGCACTTCACTTGAGTCTCTTCTGAAAGTCCACTCTCCGGCTCTTGTGCACGAATGTTGTGGTCTTTGTTTCCTCGAGCCACAGCCGTATAACTCCCAAAGGCAGATGAGTTTTCATGGCCTAGATATAACTCGTCACTGGAAAAAGTATTGAACAAATATGAAAACACAAATACAAATGATTTCCCCCTTTGACCTGAGAGCTGGTTATCCTTTACAAATAGTCTACCACATTTATACACTATTTTCTTCCTGCCACTCAAAACTTTGAATTCAAAGTTTGGGTTAGTAGGAAAACAAAACATGAGTAATATAATTATTAACATTTGTTTGGAAAATTTTGCTTTTATTTTTCTAGAGCAGACACTTAGAAGTGGAACTGCTGGGTACAGCTTCTTGAGGAGCTGTCAGGCTGTTTACCATAACAACTGCACTATTTTTCATGCCTACCATAATTACAATTCTCCACATCCCTGCTCACACTTCTCCTATTTCATGTGAAAGTTGTCGTTACACACAAGATGCAGAACTTCATTTGCACTTCCTTCATGACTCTTCACACAATTAGTGGCCGTTTGTACCATTTGTACATTTGCACATCCTTAGAGAAATGTCTGATTCCTTTGATCTTCTTTAGAAATTAGGTTATCAAGTTTGCTTTTATAAAGGATTTTATCTATCGATTTTTATTTTCTTAAGGATTTTGTTTTTGAGAGAAGGTCACCTTTTGTTGAGGGCAGACTCAAATTTGGTTGTGCTAAGGATGTCTTCTACCTCCCACAGGCTGGGTTTATAGATTTGTACCACCACAATGGACATTAGAAAAATTATTTTAGAGATATGTGTCTGTGCCTGTGGGTGCCTCCAAGGGCCAGAAGAGGACATCGGATCCCCTGGAGCTGGAATCACCAGTGGCTATGAGCTCTATAAAGTGGGGCTGAAACTGCAGTCCTCTAGAGAGCAAGCACTCTTAACTACTGAGCCATCACCTCTCTACTACCCCTACCCAGCACTGTGCTTTTAAAGAACTTATAAGCCCTTTCTCAGATATATGACTCATAAGAACTTTGTCCATCTGTGCGCTGTCCTCATTTTGAAGAGAAGACTTATTTGTATTTTATGTGTATAGATGTTTTACCAGCATATAATGTGCAACCACAGGATGTCTGAGACCTGAGGAGGCCAGAAGGGGCATCAGATCCCCTGGAACTGGGGTTACAGACGATTGTGGGTGCTGAAAACCAAATCTGGGTCTTTTCTAAGAACAAAAAACGCCCTTAACTTCTGAGTAATTTCTCTAGTAATTTCTTAGAAAAAAAGAAAATCATCAAAACCGAACTATTTATTTACTCGCGCGTCTCTGTCTGTGCTTATAAAGGCCGAGAGGGATCAGATTCCCATGGAGCTGAAGCTAAGCAGCTGTGAGCCACTCCGTGAGGGTGCTTGGCACTGAACGTGAATCCTCTGGAAGCAGCAGGCACTCTTATTGCTGATTGTTTTTCCAACCATTACATTTTTACTTTACTAGCTCGGGAATAGAACCCAGGTCTTATGCTTGCCAGATTAGTATACTAACTCCTATGTTCTTGATTGCATCCTGTACAGCACAGCTCTGAATTCTGAAGTTCAATTTGTCTATCTTGTTCTTGCTCCTGCCTCTGGGGTCACATCTAGCAACGTTAAGTGCCATAGCCAAATTCAATTCAAGACCAACTTAATTTTTTTTCTAAGTGTTTAGCATTTAAGTCTGATACATCTTGAATTAATTTTTGCAAGTAATGCGAGATAGGGCTCTAATTTCATTCTCTTGTCAACAACAATCACTGTATAGACCTGGTACTCATATTAAAAATCAAGTCAATTACAGAGTAT